>NW_017536990.1:693751-883644 GCF_001853355.1 Bactrocera latifrons | reverse complement strand
ACGATAGGGAGTCGCCTTGTCTGAAACCTCGTTTGGTATCGAACGGCTCGGAGAGGTCCTTCCCGATTCTGACGGAGCTTTTGGTGTTGTTCAACGTCGGCTGTGTAAGCCGTATAAATACAAACTAGTTACTACCTCAAAAATAGATAATAGCTACGAAACGCAAATAAACGATCATTTTGCATTATAATTCCATCAATGTAGTAATATCTTTAGTTTTTGTTGGCGAAGTTCGAAGTTTCAATTCAAGTCAATTTCGATCCCTTCCAGAGCTAAAAACCAATTGGTCGTCGAAATCTTTTGTTTCGTGCTGTAATTTGCTTAAAAATGTGTCTCATTCTGAGCGAAGAAGAATTAAGACATTGAGCAAGCATCTATTTGACGTCTGAGTATAAGAAGAAATCTCTCTCTATACAATTTTTTCTTGAAACTCAAAATCCTTTTCTTCGCAGAATATCTCATATGTTGAAAATAATGTATAATTTTGAACTGTGTATCCGCGCCTGGACTTAGTGAAATATTTTCACTCATATTCTAACCGCTTTACCATCTGAACGACAGTAAACGTCACATGACGACCTTTCAGTATCAATTTACACACAGCATCAATAGTTTCCGGAACAACATCGAATTTTGATTACCTTCTCGAAATTTCGAGTGATCTATGGCTTTGATTAGTTCAACTAAACACTGGTCCTTGATGCAGATTGATGGTAGAAAGTTATAAAAAATAACAGAGTAAAAATGTTCGCAATTTAAATCAAGTTTTTGGACGAAATTAATATTTTAAGTTACTGTAAACCACACAAATTTCGCACGTATATCAAAAATATAAATAATATCAAAAATGTCAAGCTTTACAATAACGTAGTGAGTGATACATTTCAATGCTGGAGTTGCAAAGTCCCGAAATATAAGAACGAACCTGGTGAAATACTTATTTTAACGCAATAACTGTTCGATTACAATGTATAAAGTTAAAAGTACACCTTATAATCATTTCGTGGCTGAAGGAAATCATATTTTTTACATATACATATTTTTCTGGGTATAATGTCACCACAATTAGAGCAAATTAAATAAATAGAGCTTTGAGAAACCTTTTTCGACAATGTTTTGTTAAGATTCTCAAGTGAACACATTCCTATTTCCTCAAAAGGCTGATAAAATTCAAAATGTCTTTATAGTGGAATTCAGTTGGTTTCTAAGGTTTCTTCATTAGTTAAAAGAAATTATTGCTTTTCAATCGGAATGAGACACGAACAAGTGCAGAGGTGAAATCATTGAAATTCCAGAAATTTGGGCAAAATAAAAAATAAGTGTTACCAGATTATTTCACAAACAAATCTTAAATTTCCTACCAGTCTTGCTGCTGCGTGCACAAACTTATACATACGTATAAATGTTCAAACTCATACACACACACCAATACAAAAGCAGCCAGTGATTTTGCTCCTCTTAGGCTGTGTACTGGAAAATTCATTTTGGCGCCAGCGCGCCAGCAGCTGGCGTTGTGAGAGGAAATGAAAAGTGTGAGGTATTTAATTAATTTTTGAGTTCATTGAAAAACAAAAAAACAAAATTAAAAACGCCTCGAAGCAACAACAACAACCAAAGTTGAGAAGCAAAAACGAGTAAAAATAGAAGGCAAACTTTTGCAAAYGCCAAAGGCAATCTCTTTACGAGCCATTCATTTCAACCACACCAATAGCTCGCGCGGCTCCACACAGAAAGCGCAATCCCGTTTGCAACTACTGCCAACCAAGACAGTATGTTTATGGTGCTTTGTGGATTTGTGTGTATGTTTGCTTAAAGCGGCACGTAAATTGAGCTTGTGCACACTTGAAAATTCTACTTTTTATAACAAGAAAAAGCAAAAGGAGCAAATCAGAAGAATGACTTAAAGAAAAACGAAAATTGTGGTTGGAGAAATACTAAAAGAATATGTATCTTCTTCTTCTTCTTAATTGGCATAGACACCGCTTACGCGATTATAGCCGAGTTAACAACAGCGCGCCAGTYGTTTCTTCTGTTCGCTACGTGGCGCCAATTGGATATTCCAAGCGCAKCCAGGTCCTTCTCCACCTGGTCCCTCCAACGGAGTAGAGGTCTTCCTCTTCCTCTGCTGCCCGCGGCGCGTACAGTGTCGAATACTTTCAGAACTATGCATATATACATTGTTGGTGTAGCCACTCAAATCAAATTGTTGCCAAAGTTTAATATCATTTATTTACCGTTGCGTAATGTTAATTTCGCATACACAAAGACCATCCAATACACACCTACAAGGGCTTACGTACATATTATATATTTAATAGAGTAATACCACGTTACTCATACGCCATGKCAATCAATTAAATATTTTGTCCTGGGTGTGTGGAATAAAGGCGTTTGTGGTAACTAATGAGAGGTTCTAATACACACATACACATACATTCATGAGATTTATGCTACGTGCTAAGCAAAGGACCTAGAATATAGAATGTACATTATTCTAGACGTTTACTTCATGCTTCATGGCAGCGTGACCAAGCTGTAAAGTTGTGTGGGTGGTCCAAAAGCAATTTGCTGTTGAACGCATTAAGCGTTGCCGAGCAGCAAATAATAACCCTTGGAGCTAAGCGCGGGCGAAGTGAGACACATTAAAGTAATGCTTCGAGGCGTTGTATGCTAATTACCGACACATTTTCTGAGTTAATGTGCGCAAATGCATATGTACAAATACAAACGCACACAGCTAGCACTGGTGCGAGTTTAAAGTCATACTCCAAAGTATTAAATACCATTCAATGTTATGGCCCAAATGCGATTTAACCTCATTGTTGTTGGGTGGTGCAAAAACACGCCTTCTCTTACGCTTGAGACTGTGCAAAGGCACCAGCATGTCTCTGCCACCGCCCACAATTGATGCGTGTTGATTATCTTACACCGAAAGTCAACTAGACATCAACGCAAACATCACAGCTACCTCATGGCTCAATCAACCGGCATTACTAATGTTCACCGGAGCCAGAGGGGTCAGTAGCCAGTCGCTGATCCACAAATCGTCGTAGTATTATTTGACGCAGATATACGTTGCGTTAGCTATCTTGATTGCGCGCGACCGTTTTAATAATAAGAAACGCAATCAGTGTGCGATTTGTTTTCTTAAGCAACATATTGACTGGCGCTGTGTTGCGGCAATATTGCTTGCATCACGATATTTGTACGGGTGCCATCGCTCTGCAAAATCGACAACCACATTAACTAACATGCAACAACAACAATAAATAATAATAATAATAACAAGAACAACAGCAACAAAAAACAAATATACGCTTGATATACTTGCGTGTGCTTATATTATATTTGTTTGCGTTTTTGTTGTTGTTACAACAACACGTGCCCATTAATGACGTATGAATGATGTAACACGCGATTGGCACGTGTCGCTCGATTTACCACCAGCTTCCACCACCAACTATTGCTCATTTCTTCAGTAACTTAACTTATTCTTGGCTTATAAACTTCTTGTTGTTATTATGATTTTAGCAACGCCCGCTCCTTCATCGGTGTTTTTTAGTATTTTTTTTATTTATTTATTTTTTTTTTTGTGCTCTTTTGCAGAATATATGTTTTTATTGTTGCATTTTTTGTTGTACTTATATTTATGTAGGTACTTTGGTCACACAATGTGGTGTGACCATGCCCTGCTGCTGTGCATAAAACAAACTTCGTTGCGGATCAAAATGCAATAATGCGAATTTGTTGAGTGGCAGCTACTTATTTCCGCCATTAATGTGTTACGCAGTTATTCTTTCATTTTTGGCTATAGCTCATGGCTAAATACTTTTGCTGCTCATGCCGAGTGGTTCTGTATTTGTTATTACAAGTTTGTATACATATGTATATATTGAGAAATATAGTAGAGACATACTCGTGCTATATGTATATAGCGTTGTAATTCATAACCAAATTTGGAATTCTTCTCTATATAAATTTTAACATGCTTAATAAAAAAAATAAAATATTTCTCAAATTTGTTATTGTTTTTTGTTGAAGCCCTTGATAACTTTTTTCTCTCTTACAGAATTGTTTCCTCTCTTAATACTTGGTGACTACTTGAATACAGTGAGATTAACTTTTGAAGGAGGTCTTCCTCTTCCTCTGCTTCAATCGGCGGGTACTGAATCGAAAACCTTCAAAGCTGGGGTGTTCTCTTCCATCCGCAGCCGCTGTCTCTTCATTCGCTGAGCTATGTCGTGTCGCCATAAAGCTCGTACCTCTCACCGTTCTATCAACTGTTGTTGAGGCCAGCATCCGATGATATCTTGCAAAGAAACTGATATTTCCACCTTGTCTTCGCCGCCGTAATTACTTACGAGCCTTATCAAAGGCGGGCAATGGAAAATCTTTTCCATCGTCATCGTTTGGGGAATCAGGTTCACCATCTCCAGATGTTACACTTTCACTGTCGTTCAGCAGGTTGAAGAAGTGTTCCTTCCATCACTTCAGTATGATTTGAACATAGAGCTGGTGATCACCACTTTGGTTGAAGGACCCATGTCGCTCCAATCTTGAAACCTTCAGTTAGTCGCCGCATCTTTTCGTAGAGTTATCGAGCATTGTTCCCGTCCGCCAGCTTGTCAAGCTCTTCATACTCAGAGATTTTGGTCTCTCTTTTTGTCTGCATATGAGTCTCTCCTTCCTCTTCAACGCTCAGTATCTATCCCACCCGGCCCTTGTTGTCTTCGATCACAACATTGCGAAGTAGGCTGTCTGCTTTCTCTCCACTGCGGCACGACTAACCTCTTCCTACCAGCAGTTCTCTTATACCGCTTTAATGATGAATGCTCTCAGAGAGCAAAAATGCAAATTGAGTAAAAAAATCGTTTCGCTTTTCGACGTTGCACCTTCGCTGTTTAACGGGCGTGGTGCATCTTGTAGTTGTTGTTAGGTCCTCGAAGCTCAGGAAGGATAACAAAGGCAAAATACATGATCCGCCGATAATAAACCACTACAAAAACCAATCTCTATCAAATCCAGGGAACCCTTTTATGTAATAATAAATAAACACATGAAAGATACTTTAGCTTTAGTGCAGCCGAAACCTTGTTTGTAGAACTTTTTAAATACACATAAAAATTCAAAAAAAAGAAAAAACCATTTCTTGCAAAATTATTATTATTTTTTTTTTCAAACTCTTCAACTTCAACAAACTACATATGATCGAGGTACAACACAAATGTCTTCTAGTAGAAAGAGAACAGCCTGCGATAAAAACAATATCGCAATATCCTTTTCGTTCGGAAAAAATTACCAACTTCGAGTTATTTTCTGTGTAAGACTAAAGTGAAGCATTACAATTCAATTCAGCATATGATTCCCTTTTAGCATTATTTATATCAAAATCAAATCTGAGCTCGAAAAACAAATATGACATTCACAACCTTTTTCAATAAAATATATCAGAGCTCAAGAAAAATAGCAAATTTTTGAGGAAAACAAAATTTGAAATACGAGTACAACAACAAATTAACTTTCCTAATATAACGGGTTATTTGACTGATTACACCGCGACGTTAGGTCTATTGTGCTCACATAGCCCCTATATATTGATAAAGTCCAATATACTGCCAGCGAAGCGATGCGATTCCTATTTGGAAACATGAATCCAGGGGTATTTAACCGGCGTCTGCAGACTGCTATGCAGTGAATTAGGAGATGTTCTAGTTTTTCAAGCTCCCTGTCGTGGAAGCGATAATTTACACTTAAAGCTAGACCCATGTTCTTCAGCTTGCAGTGGTCAGTGTAGAATGCATAGGGAGGTTGATTACATATTTAAATCTCTACTGAGGTTGTAATCCCCAATTAGCAACTTGGCTCGGGTTACAATACACGAAAATACCCAAAAATAAGCTTCCCATAGAAAAATTTAGAAAAAGTCTTTGAGAATTTCCCACACTAAATAATTATCTAACTGTAGCACCGTGGACCCTCGCAACAACATGTTACATGTCTCTGTAAACAAATTATAAAACCTAAACGACCTTCAACATATTGTCACTGTCCATTTACTAGTGCGACTGAACAATGCAACCGATAATTGCTCAATTGGTTGACACAAAAGGCGCCGATGCACCCTTTTGACCCTCAATAATTGTAGCCCGACTGAAAAACAACAGTACTCTTGTTTGATCATATTAAAAAATGTCAATGTGGCATTGCTGACTTCTTTGTGAAATTTATTAGTGGCACAGTAACTTTCACACACTCTCGAACAGAGTACCCGAAAAAATGCGTGACACATCATCTAGTAAAACTGATAATCACATATTGTGGCACCGCTAAGTCAAACCCACCCCAACACTTAACCAGAAATGACAACAAATAGCAAACAAACAATTAACATTGCAACCAGAACGAGGAAACGGTAACGCAATGAGTTCAGGTTGACAGCAGCGTACGGTGTCTACTATCTGTTGACTGGTGGCTGGTGGCTGGTGACTGTCATGTGTCCACGCAGCGAGCTATTGCAGGGGTGTCGGCGCTACCAGTTGAGTTCACGTGTCAAACGCTATAAATTACTGCGGTTACAACTCGCCGTAGACGACTGAGTAACTCGATACACAGGCCACATTTGCTATATATAGTATAGATATGAGCGTGCGTATATATGTGCGCACATAGGCAAATTGTCGACAGGCCTTGGCCACTGTCAATTGCGCAGATTGACTTTGTCATTTCGACGACCACATACACATCCATATCTTAGGTGGTAGTTATGTGTGCGCAAAGTTCCCAATAAGAACGTGCACGATTTTTATATTACCTGCCACTTGCGTGCCATCCCTTCAGTAGAGCGCAATATGCTTCCCACGCGCTAAATAAACTACACATTCATATATAAAACCGAAAAATCGCCTGTCATCTCTATTTAGTTAACGAAAATGTATTATTGGGTCGTGATGTCTTCATTAGCACATAACCACAATCATCTATAGATTTTAGATGCGTTTGCCGAATATAAAACTTTGAAGACAGCGGTAATATGTATTGATGGCGTCATTGGAAATTCCATGAAATAAATGAAGAAACCGCGTAAAGTATTTCTTCTAAGGAGTTTAAACGCAATGATAAGAAAGGAAGAAAAAAAGGTTAATGTCGGCTGCAAGGAACTATAATAACTGTCTCAGTTGCAATTTGACATAAGAGGGGTAGAAAAAGATCTTTATATTGATTTTGACCTGTCTGCTGGAATAGATCCGAAAAACCAGTTGGGAAATAGTGGCGACGCTTGGCCAATAGATGACTTATAAGTCCTTATCTTGCGTTGTAAAGTGCGATCGGATTATGCTATGTTTATAGGATTAGAAAATCTTATCGATTTTGTGCAGAAAAAAATTAAAGTCCCACGCCATCCGGACCTGGCAGCAAACGATTACTATCTGTTCTTCTTTATGGAGAATTTTTTTGCTGTTTCACTTTTTTGCTAATATGGACGAGAGTTCTAAGCAAATTTAGTATTCATAATTCATTCATAAAGTATAATTTTTAAACTCTTTCACCATCATACCACAGCGTCTAGTATTTTCCCAATTCAACATTTGAACATCAGCTATTGAAAGTGAGTGACCTCAACGAAAATTGCCACAATTTCACTTTGTCAGGCCAATAGCCATAAATTAAACTATCGACACTAGAACATTTAGCAATACACTTTGACTTAGACTTACGGCGCTCACTCACTCTTCACTCGCACTTTGTCGAGACAAAATCGCATAGACACATAAATCGCATTGACAAGTAAATTGCGCGCAAATGGTCAACCAATATTTATTGGTCACTTCAAGTAGAGGAAAAATGCCGCCACGCCGGGTTGAGGGTCGGGAGATGTGAAAATGGCCACAAATCTAATGCAAACGTTTCGAAATGGCAATGCGATTTGTGCGCGTTGACTGTTGCGCGCGTCGGCAATGCGGTTTCTCAGCCGGAGACGTTTCGACAGCGTTACCTCCGGTTGGAAGTTCCGTTTCCGTTTTGAGGTAAACTGTGTTTGTATGTTAGAGAAACGCGCAATTATATACGTGTATTTATGTGCATAAATATACAAATTCATATGCGAAATACATACAAAATTGCACATATCCAGGTTTGATGAGCGTGCTTTCCTGATGCTTTTTGGAATGAATTGCCCATGTAAATTTACGATCACATCGACTTTATATGAAGACACCATAAATTTTTAAATATCTACGATATTTTTGATCAATATCGTTACCTGCTGAACGAATTCTCAGCAATTTAATAATAATTTCACACTTCGACATTCTGAATATTTTTTGTCATGACACGCCTGCCACTCCATAACAATTTTTGCTCCCAATTTCATTTACTGTAACACCACACCCATCTACGTAATTTAATTTCCGGCTGCTCAACGAAATATTCAGGCACAAATTACTTTCCCCTCCCCTTTCTTATGGTGGCCCGAAACAACAGTGAGCGCTCAGCAGTCAGCATAGCGATTCGCAATTTAATTTTGTAACATAAGCATTTGGATTTTAATAAACTTCATGGCAGAAACGGCATTGCACAGAACATTTAGCTGATAATCATCAGCCTGAATAATCGACATAATCTTCGGCGTCGTCAGCAGTAGAGGCATAAGCGCTGACACCAAGGCGAACAGACGATTTGAACTTGGCTCAGCCACCAGCTGCTCTTACAAAAACAACTCACTGAAGTCCAATTCTAAACTGCAAGTGCAAACAAATTCATATACTATATACATAGAGTATACACATACATATGTATGTTCATGATTTTATCGTTTGTGTATACCCAGTAGGGAGAGCCGTAATTTAGGCAGGCAGATATTTAATTGATCTTAAATACGAATATTCTTTGTTATTATATTGAAAAATTATTGCTAGAAATTTGTTGAAATCCACTTTTTTATAAGTATACATATCTGCAAAACATATCTCAACCATAATAGACAAAAGCTGTCTACGATTCACCATTTTTGAATGCGGTTTAACAGCAACAACAAAGATAGCGAGTGAAATTCGATTGTAAAAAGTATACACAATCTTCAATGCTAATAAGTTTTGGCTTAAAATACAAGTAAGTGTAAAAATTTAATAAAATTTAGCGGCTGGCTCAAGTTTGCAAGCAAGTTTATAGCTTGTTCGATTCTTCATTCTCCAATGCTTAACGAAAGGCACTGAAATTTAACGCTCCTTACTTTCAATTGTTAAGCTTGGTGCTAAGTCCAACTACCCAGAGGTTGAATCATAAAGAAATATAACAACAAAAAACTTTATACCAAGTAATGCTGCATGTAAATGCGATATAATTGCGCACATTCAACTCTTGGTTGTTTTTCCTGCAGGGCTTTTGTTCATACATAACATAGGACAGCATGAAATTATCTAACAGCATGCGACGAGTGGTGCGAATTTCATCTTCAAATATGTCCAGATTTGATTTCTGAAAAGTTGTCTCGACTGTAAAAGGAAATATATTTTACAAAAATAAAACGTTCAATTTTATATTCGCAACATATTTAGTACCATTTCAGAATATTGACAAAAGATGTTTAAGCATATGTGTATATAAATTATCAAAATGTAATTTCAAATTTGAGAGAACGAAAGAACTAAGTGACTGTCCGTATTAAGGAGGTCGAAACCTGACCGAAACTAAGTCTATATACCAAAAATTGTTATCCCTTTGCGAGCAATGTAAAGCGCCCCAATGGTAAGGCTCAATTATCGATACAAAAACACTTCAACTTTCTGTTGTGATTTCATGTAAGATCCTGAAGTTGACGAGTAATAGCAAGAGTATTTTAAATCTTACACGGTACTTTTATAGAATAAGGTAAACTATGGTCATTTAGAACTTTTACCAGCTACATGCCGAAGTAGTCCCCTAAACAAATTTTTTCCATAAATCAGTGATTACATGTCGGTGGCAGTTTTAGAAGTTGGTAGATTTTAATGAAACAGGACCACCAATGAAAATAAATAAGCCACGTAGTAAAGCCACGTAGTTAAAGATGTATTAAATTTGTTTTACATATGTTGTATGTAAGCACCAATCAATAATTCAAAAAATCAAATAATTCATTTATAAATTTTTGGTTCAAATAAATATAATGTTTTTCGGACTAGTTTAATTTTATTCCAAAAATTCTAGTTAGAAACTAGTACAAATAAGACCAGTTTGCAGCCTCACAGCTGGGTATTTCGTACCTTTAGTAGAGAGTATTGCAGCATTAACTTTGGAAAGCCGCTTACCCACGGTGTCCTTATTGGCACCGCGTGTTTCGCTAAATTTCGAATTTAATTCACGAAATGGAAGAGTCGCCTTTTTGGCAAGCACGTTCCTAAATGGAGATGAGCAGTAGCAACGTTTCTTTTTTAATATTATGCAATTTTCTATGCTGTGCGTTCTACAATAGGTACTAAAATTTTATGAAATGAAATTCGGTGCCAAGTTTCTCATGTCATATTTCGCGCACTGACGCGCTTAGCTTGTTGGCACGTCTGTCGACGGCTTGTCAGAGATGCAAATGTAAAAATATTTGAATTTTTTCAACTAGAATTCTGTACGAGTCATCTTTAATTGCAGGCGACTTAATTTACATGTGGAAATGAAAATAAAATTTGGGAAGCTTTACGAAAGTTGAAGGAGCATAGCGCTACACGTCTCTGCCAGCAGAAGGATACACAACACAATTTAACCCACCTTCTCAGAGGGACAGCACTCATTGTGAGACTAAAGAAGTAAATCGTACGAGGGACTTCCAAAACGATTCTAATCAGGAAGTTCTATAGATTGATCAATTGTAATTTAGTCTCAAAGATTTACATTGATTTTTTCATAAATTGGGTCATTTATAGGGGGCCAAATGAAGTATAAACGCGGGCTAAGGTGGTTTACAATAACTGTTTAATCTCCGAGAATTTATTTAATTTCATATTTTTATATATAAATAACAAAATTTTATTATGAAAAAATTGCCCACATTTGTTACAAAAACTAAATCTGACATTCCTCCTCCTATCAGAAGGCATAAACCCTCGAAATCTTTTTAATACCAATTATTCCCCCACTCAGTTCCAAAGTTCATGATTTGTATTGAACCCCAATTGACCTCTATAGCTTATAGTAAAACTTTCTTCGCCATGCAATTAAAATTTCCATAACAAAGGCATTAGGAAAGAGCTTACTAAAAATTATGTTTTCATAGTTCGCACCGCCAACTTTTCTCACATTTCGCGTTAAAAATTAATGGGCTTCTAACCTTACACATGTAGTTCCGCTCCTACTACCTCCGATAATAAAAGACACAGCATGCGAGAAGCTCGAGCTCTTTATGCCGATATAGTATATGTGTGTGGCTGTGTATGGGTGCGAGTCCTTTCGTATGAATTTTTATTATATGTGTAAATATTTTTATGCATGGCCTTTTTCGCAGTTCACTTCACTTGCGACCATTAACCACTTTTCGCTCTCCGCCCTAGGAGAAACCGACGTTTGACTTTTTCCAAAGTCATTATCATCCCTTGGGACCTTTTTGCTTTTGGCTTTATAACTCGTTTGCTTTCATGAGTTGGTGATTTGGTGCTTGACGGTGCGTGTTACCGCTGCAGGTCGAACGGTGGTGAGCGACAATGATAAGCATGCCCATATGGGCATTTGTGTGTTAGAAGCAATGTGTGTCCGAGATTGCACGCGAATTGCCATCATAAATCATGTCATGTTGATGTTGTCAATAATGTAATTGTTGTTGTTTTCATTTTTACTCCGATTGTACTTAGTTTTTGTTGGTATTAATGCTGATCGAAACAATATGGAAAATGTTCTACTATATAATAGCGCTAAAATTATATTTTGGATAGTGAGCGCATTCGTGAAATGGTCAAAAGAACTGGGAAACTTTCGATTTGGAACATTTTATTCTTTCCTTTCCGAAACTGGCAAATTTCTTAGTATTTTACAAATAATGAATTTCTTAACACTCTGAAAGGATTTTTTCGCACTCCTAAAATAGTTACTTCGAATAAGCGACATCCACAGACGGATATATTCCATCAAGACCTTGAAAAATAAGTATTTCCGTAAAGTATCTCAAGCAGCCCCCAATATTTGATAATTTATATATCGTTCTTTACATGCAAAAATGTAATAATAGAAATTTTAAGAGTACAACTAATATAAAGCTAACTTGTAAGAATACATTTAAGAACTTTTTTCAGTACCATTAAAAGAACAAGCTTGGGACTCCATTCTCACTCAGGCCTAAGCTGGTAACTTGTTACTTAGAACTGAGAGAATGTTAGAAATGTAGAAAGCTATTTAAGGAACTTTGCTAGATTATGGGCGAAGGACGCAAATGCATTCTTAACAAACTGAACGCGATATCTAGCATAAAAATATAGCGGAATAACTGGAGTGTTGATAGAAGGTCTATTATAATTTGAGATATACAGAAAGATTTTCGAAGCATTGCCCAGAGCAATGCAATATTTACGACGGGAACAGGAAGTATATGCGAACAATTTCAAACTGATCCTTCCTAAAAAATAATAAAATTACTAAATATTGGGAATAGTAGAATAGAACTGCAACCAAAAGAACAGTGCAATGAATTAAAACTGGCTCAGTAATCATTCGATGAATAATATACCACATGCATGCCAAAACACTGATGCCAGCCGATTTTTTTGTCCTTACACGCTTGAGAAAAGTTTCATAATATTCAGTCCACTAGGCTGACTATCGATTGGATTCGGTTGATTTCACTGGTGTACAGCCCAAATTCAACATTATGTTTCCCCCAAATAATAATGCTTTATTAACGCATGAAATCTTTTGATTTATTTTTTTGTAAACTAACACAAGTTTCCTCACCTTCTCATTAACTAATTGTAGCTATAATCTTAAAATTAGTAGTCATATAGATGGTATTAGTAGTACTATCTATGTACGTAACAGCCACAGTAAAATGTTGACGGGTTCTCTCGTAGAATATAGAAAAAAGCAAGATTATTGAAAGGTTTATGTGTATTCTGAGAATAATGGAAATTTTAAAATTAAAAACTTCGCAGGAGAATTCGATTGCCAACATTTTTTGATGTAGATGTCCCTGAAGTACGATAAAATGTTCAGCTGTAACAATTTTATTTTGTTAAAACGTTGCTTGTTCGTGAATTTTTGGCCAAAAGCAATACTTAAACGATACCAGCTTCCATATTCAGATATGGCTTTATGTAAATTTTTCCTATTTCCAAAAAATAGAGAGAAATTTAAAGGGTCGTCATTCTACATGACAGATGAAAATCGGGGAAAAAGCTAATGGCTATCCCAACAATCGAGTTTAAGAAGTGTTTCGTCGATTGCAAGGAGAGCTAGCATAAGGGCATAATATCGATAGGGGACTCTTTTGTGGGCAACAGGATCATTGTAGAAAAATTAATAAATATTTTTTTCAAAACACAAAAATTTTCATTACTGTTTACACGCACACTTATATACACTCAGATGTCCATATGAATTATCCCTCAAAAATGGGATGAGCCACTCTCAAAGAGTGCTTTTAGCAAGCTTGTAATCCAATTCTGCTGTTATATTTTCACAAAAAAATATTTTTGCCTTTGAGATTGAATTATTTTTAGTCTATTGAATAGTTTTGGTTTGACTTTTTAGACTCATTTTAGTAATCTTTTGATATTAATTTGTAATTCAGCGTAATAAAACATACTTTATTATTTATTTTCCACGTAATTTCAAGGGTTATTTTTTTTTTCAATGAAATCCCTATTCAAGTTTAGTCAATATTTACGTATAATATTTTCCTAATACTCAATTGGCTTTTACACATGAAATCACATTTTCAATATGCAGCACTAACTTATGCTCATAAATCACCTAAAAAGCTTTTAAGAACACCCTACACATGTATTGTACTGCTGAATCACGCTTCCAACTAGTTCGTTCACGGACTCTCTCATTCCACTTCAACAAATCAATTCACGAAAATTTATTGCTCAAACGCACACTTTTATTAATTGTTGCTATTTTTTTTACTCGTACCGCTTTTCCCACGCTAACCATTCGTGTACCAGCTAAATTTTGTTCCGTAACCCGCTGCCGCTCAGCGCACATCTCACCTCACTCCACTGCGTTCGCGTGCCTTTCAATTGCGTTTTGATCATTTTATGATCTCCTCGATTAGCTTCATTGTTCCAGCAACAATGCGAAGAGCCAGCTTTACTGCCCACCACCACCACCATCATCAACAACAACAGCAATAATAGTTCTGCACTGAACTGACACAGTCGATTCTATTATTAGTATGTATGTGTCGAATTTGACTTTCTTTGGGGTGTTTCAGCCAGTAAACTGTCAGTGAACGTCTGCTACATGCCATTTTTAATAGGATTACCGCTGAAGTACACTTAAGCGAGCGATTACTTGTTGTTGTGATGTGATTTTTTCGCAAGTATGTTTACAGTAGCAATGTGTTAATCAAATCATCTTGACAATTGTTTACAAACTTTCCCACTGCACTGACCCGTTGTGCGTCCACGCGTCCCACTATCTGAGCTGCATTCAGCGATGAGAGAGATTCCCACTGTCAAGCATATAACGTTGAAGTGGATGTCAAGGGGGTTGTTTAAATCGACGATTAGTCAAGCTAAAGTACTTAAAGTCGTCACTGATGTCTCGTTCGTTTATTTATTGATGAGAATCTCGATTGCTCTCATAAATCTAAGTAAACAATGGGTAGATTAGGAGATCATTACGGAACTCAGAATTCTCTAATAAGCGATTAGCCTTTTTCAATAAGAAATTATAATAATGATTAGTTTGGTAAAATAACTATTGAGTTCGATCTCGGTAAAGACCCCAGATAGTGACTTTCATGTCTATCTGCTCTTCAATACTAAGTAGACCAGACCTGAATGGGCCGGAAGTTTTTATATGGACTTACATACATAAAACATGCACAGTTTACATAAAAACTTCAAGAAATAGTTTACTAAACTCACAATACCAAAGAAGAGCTAATGTTGAGGCAGAGAAAAACAAACAATTTTCTGTTTAATCTGTATAGGAGAGACTTCAAAGGCAAACCATCGTTTGCCCGATACTGCGACGGAAACACTAAATAATTTGCCATCCGTGTGAGAAGTTAAGAAAAAAGGCGAGAGTCCTTCCTTCATTGCTTCATCAATTATCTATATGTATAGATCTCTTGTGTTAACCATTACTTAAGAGATGTAAAATAAAAAATATACCCAGGCCACCGATGCATTCTAATAATCTTGATGCGCAATTGCAACCATATTAACCCTTAATAGCCTGATTTACAATGATTTATTTTTAATATTACTGTGTTTGCTTGAGGGTCAAATGATGAATGATGATGAAGGCAAAAATTGCTTAAAAAACAGGCATCAATTTTGATACTTCAGGCATTAACGCCATAAAGAAATCAGATATACCTTTGCATGAAATAATGCGAAACATTGTTTTTATTATCGCATCAAAATTGATACTCACAAAAATAGCACTAGTTTCTCCAAGTAAAACATGCACTCGCAAAAAAAATTTATCTCATAGCGAAAATAATATATTAACTTACCTCAAAAGTATTTATATTCTTCATTTTATTGAAAATGAAAATATATCAAATTTGTATTCAATAAAACTTTTAACAAAATGCGTGTTGTTCACTTTGTTCACTTGCCGTGCACGTAATATGTCATAGATAAAATAAAACAATAATGACATTTGATTTTTTTTTATTTCGTTGGAAAGAATATTATATAACAGTAAAATACGTACAGCCAACCTTTAAAAAAAACTAATAGTAATGTGAACATTCGGTTCATAAGATTGGTATCAAAATTGATACTCTAGGCTATTAAGGGTTAAGAATTTCAAAATGAAAATGAATACCAAATTTAGTAGTAGTGCAATATTATGAACAAGAACACAAAGCGTGCCACCCGAACATGAGCAACAAAGTGCCTTTCCTTATCGTTAACTCGCCTACAAAAAAAATGCAGTCAAAAAAGAAGAAATGAAAACCAATTATATTCTTCGAAACATTAGATAGGCAACCATTTGTTTGGAAGTGCTTCGTGGTCGAGCAGCTTTTGTCAGATTCGGCTCATTTGAAACAACCTTACAGTCGACTGCTGTTTACTTTCGGGCGCCTACATCATCTGTCGCGTTGTCACAGACATGTTTTGAAGCTCCGTTATTATATATTTTTAACATTTCTATCAACCAATCGACACCAGCTTTATTTTATGCGATCGATGTTTTTTTCTACAATGAAATATTCATGCAATAGTTGAATCTCTAGCGCACAACATCAATAGTTTCCGAAACAAGAATTGATTTTGGATAACATCCACGACGTCTTGGAGTGGACTACGACTTCAATTGAATTCAAATACATACAAACGATACACACTTGCCCTTGATGGAGCTTCATCGCCAAAAATTTAATTAAGTTCATCGATGTACTGTAGTCGAGATAATCCACGTCGAAAGTTGTAATAATTTTTAATTCCAATTTTTTACCAAGATGAATATTTAAGTAACTGTAAACAACGTTTTGAGTTGTCAGATTGTAAAACTAAGGTTTGCGAAATCCCGAAATATAAAATGCAAACTACGTACATAAAACTCTGGGTTGCCGGATAAACTCGAAGCGTATACGACCGTTCTTACTGACCACAGCTTGTTGTAATTTTTTTTTTTAATTTAAGGTTTTCAAAAATGTAGGAAAGATTTGTGAAAATGTTATTATTTTGAACCAATAATAATAATAAAATTACTTTTAGCTACTGAAACGGGGTGTTACGTTGATTTATACTACACGGCAGTATTTGAAAATATCAACAGGTCACTAAGCTGTGTTTAAGTACGATATACTGAAATTTCAATAATCAATCAGGGATATACATACCCATAAAAATTATATACAGGTATTACGGAATTCGTATTGACTATGCAACCTCAAGAGAATTAATTCACAACGCGCTCTATCGTCGACTTTATGCAACACATCATTACCGTTATGGGTTATTGTCCTAGCTGCGCCATAAAAAGCTGCGCAGAAACGACAAGAAAACTTTTTTGGGAATTCTGCAGCAAATGCATATTGTTACGCACGTAAGCTCCCATAGCGGTAATAAGTGGAGTTGAGGTTATACTAATTATAAAATTATGCTTTCCAAGTTTATATGCATGAAATATAAAATGGTGAACTCACCGCTGACGCATTTGCTGGAGCTACGATGAATCTCACTACTCGTGCTTACCGCATGTGGCGTGGATGAAGACGAACACAGAGAGGACGATTTTTCTGTGAAAAAAAAACCTTTTGAATTGTGTATGGTATATATGTATGTAGATAGTGTTTTATAAGTAAGTAAAATTATAACCACTAATTATTTTTAGAAGTATTTATTTTCGTTTTGAGTCTGCATAACTGATTTAGATATCTAAAATGTGTACAGTTACTTTTTAATAATATCTAAACACACTTTTGCATTTGTTCCGTGCCACTTGGTCTCACAGCAATTATTTATGGAATATCAGAAGTCGAGTGGCTTCATTTTCCCACAAGTCAGCCGATCCCTAGTGATATAAACTTTGACATCGTTTTTGTTGCACATATAATTGTCACATAATCACAGCAATTATTTCTGGATGTTGATATTGACAATTCGCTGAATCGCTACGGTTTGATCTTTAGAAATCACTTCAAAGCCATATAGTACCAGTGGGTCTTACATATGTATATGCAGAAGGGTGAAAAGTGAAGGGAGCCATACATATAGGAACAAGCGGCCAGACGCGGCTAATGTACCGAAGCAAAGCGAAGGACGCACATCACTACCAATACATCCACCAGCATCGCTACCACCACCACCAGCATTGATAATGTTTCATATTCAATAAATTTTTTGCAAACTCATTAATCGAAGGGGTGGAGCTGACTGATGTTCTTTTATGTAGCACGCAATTATTGTTGTTGTAAATAGCGTAGCTTAATTGGCGTATATTTTTGTTTGGTGTAAACAAACTTGAGATTAAAATGTTAGAATGTGACCAGCAAGAAACAAACAAGGATTTCACGTTAACCTTTTAACAGTGTATTGATGCGCGTTACGCTCAAGTAGCTGTTTCATGCGCGTGCGAGCGTGCGTTCATCATTGAGATTGTAGCGTGACACGCCGAAAACACACACGCACACACGACAATTGAATTTACGCGTAGGTGAATGTGTTTGTGTATATGATGTTGTTGTACAATGAGGCACACGCGTGGAAAGATACCAATAAAAGCTTTTAATACTGCCGACGTGAGAGCACTTCTTTAGCCCACAAACAATGGGGTTCTCTCCGTTTTAGCGAAAAATGGCAAACCATGAAAGAAAAAGAATTTCTCGAGCATTTTTTTTAGTTTGTTTAAGAAATTTAAGTACATTTGAGTCAGAAGAAGTTCTTTCTTGAAAATTGTGACTGTTTTAACACCATTAGAAATTGGGGGACTCCTTGGTTCCTTCAGATGTCTGTTTTGCTAAATCAAAGCCTATTAAATTCTCTAATATATCCTCAATATTTCTCTATTTAAAAATAGCCAGAAATGGTAAACAAAATTATTTGCTTCTGCCTGTTACTACTCGTAGCGTCGCAGGCAAAACATGTCCTTTAAATGTTTTACCTCATTATCAAAATGGTAAATTTCACAAAAAAGTTTATAGTTACCCTCGGCAGTAAGACGAATTGAAATAACTCTCTCGACCGCTCGACCTATTATTGAGGAAAGGCACTATTAGGTAGTACAATAATAGCTGGAAAACTTCGGAAGTCATTGGTACAGGCATCACATTATCGCTCACTAAACTTCATATTTAATAATAATCATATTTAAAGCTTAGGTCTTTGCAATATGTCAGTGCGTAGATATAAATCACCAACGAACGATAGTCAGCAGAGTCTCGGTCTGCAATGCACCTCATGTAGCTGAAGGGTCATAAAGGAGCAGCCGGGATTGAATTGATTGATGAGCTTACTCCTCTTTTTGAGATGTCTAAGATGGTGGTACCGGAACCTTGCATCGCTCCAACCGTAAGGAGGAGAGAGTAGGCAGGGAAAGATAATAAGGGAAGAGACAAATTCCGTCTACTAGTCGCATTTTACATTGGGCAATGGAGGCTCAAAAGAGTATGTCGAGTGCTGGTATATACTCTTATGAAAATTATTGGTTTTGTGAAATGGAATCAGAGTCTCCTAATCATCTCATTCTGGAGTGCACAGCAAGGTTTAAGGCTATTGGATTCGCATATTGGAATATTATATTACTTCAATAACACCCAGCACGTTTCTGGATTTCATCAGAGTACTGAGCCTTTGTGATTACATGTGAAAGAGGAGAAGGATAGATCGAACCCTTATCAAAAAACTGGAATTCCTCTAGATATAGATTATGTCGAAGAATAAAGTTATATTTTCATTCAAAAAAAAGTGTTTTTCTTTACAGAAAGATATTCCAGAAAGTACTGATTTACCCTTTGTTAATTATAACCCAAATTCTCATATATCATAGAAAAATATTTTCTTAATTTATTAGTTTACTCTACCCCAATTAAATATTCATAAGTTTTTCAGATTAAAGAATATTTAATACATATCCGAGAGTACAAGAATACATAAATCAGACAATGCGAGTTATAGGCGGTCGGTTCATATACATAGGTTTATATAGTATGTGTGCACATGTGTATTTAATGCGGGTGGCTGCATACGAAACAAAAACAGCAAAAACAGAGAAAGCTGAAAAAATGCCATCTTCACAATTTCTGCAATTATTTTCACTGCGAAAGAAAAATAATGAGTTACGCATGAGAGATTCTTTTCAAGCAAGCCAAGCATAGCGCATCAACGAACACAGAGACTTTTCACAAACACACACACAACAGAACACGCTTGTTAGGAAGCTTAAAATGTGGCATGAGATAACTTTGGCTTAACGACAACCAGGCCAACAAGCATGCTAAAAACAACAACAGCAGTAATAATACTGATCATAAAAGTACACAGAAAGGATTCGCTAGCAGAGCACAATGCGTGCTGCCCCCACACACCCACGCATATGGAAGAAACACAGAGGTTAAACGCATGCATATATGGCTGTATATGCACATATATCTATGCCCATGCCCTGTATCTTATATGTATTTATACTTTACGCTTTTGTGGGTGAACTTTTGTTATTTTCCAGCATATAAACTTCTTCGGGGCATCTTTAGGTACCGTGCGCCATCAAAGGACCACACAACAGCAACCGAGCAGCAAACGAAATATGAGGCATAAAGAAAAGGTCGAAATGAAAATGCCACCAGCCTTAAGCTGTGTGCATGTGGTTGTTTATATGTGTGCGTATTGCGACTGAACCCTTTTCTCTAGCCACCCACGCGCACATTGGCTTGGACCAGCGCGCCACCCTTACAATTTGCAAAAATTATCATAAGAAACGAAACGGTAAGGAAATATTTACTATCACCCAAGTAAAAGCATAATAAAGACGACCAGTGAAAGCCCGTAAAGCCATCGGGGCGTGTACGCCACCACTTAGCTTATGGAAAAGTATGTGATATAAAGAGTACCGGCTGGCCATCTAAATAACTTTGGTTTTCGACTAACAATTTCGGTCACATTTTTTATTACAGCGATTTTTTATTATTTATTACCAAGCTGATAACTTCTCACTTCCACTTTGACCCTACAGAATTTTTGGGCAGCGAGATATAAGTATTTCACCGAGGTAACTCCGCACACCTCATCTTCGAAGGGGAAAACGGAAATCACTGGCTATGTGGCCGCATAGCGCTCGTCGTGAAGCTGTTTTGTCAGACACATTCCGCCATAGCAAACGGCAAACGCTTTGCGTTATCCACTCAGAATGGTATGCATTGAAGAATTTACGAGCAATTTATTCAAATCAAAGCTCATCCATCTTTGCTTGACTGCTTGCGAGAATTCCTTTCATTCTTTTGTCACATAAAACGCTTTAATTATGATTTAATAGCCCTTGTTGGGAATTTTTGTAGGAGATGTCATTTCAATAGACGATTCATATTTGTTTCACACAAATCCGAATCTAAAGAAAAATATCTTTAACATTTAATTTTGTGAAATTTCTACACAATGGTTGAAGCAAGAAATCTACGATTTTCATACCTTTTACATTTTAATTCATGTACAGCTTGAGAGAATGTTGGCTGAGTGAAACGTTGATTGACAAAGTGCCTGAAATCACTAGTATGGAGCTGCAATTTGACTCTTCTAATATGATTTGTGTAATCACTTAAATATATTCGTTTTAAGGATCAACAGGAGTTTAAATAGTTTAACATTTCGATAACATGAATTTCGCATCTCTACATAAAAAATATTTAATGCCAGGCTTAGAACACATCACTTAAAAGAGTGATGACAACAACTTTTATTTTTATTCAAGTAAAGTTTGATCTCCAAATATCAAATAGTTATTGTGTTTGAATAAGAAAAGTGGAAGAGAATCTCAGCATCTCTTATGCGTTTTGGTTAACGTTTGAGTATGTCAAGGGCTAGACTCATATTAAAAAACCTGAATTGTTTGCAAACACAACTTCTAGGGAATTTATGATCGCTGAATGCTATTTCAGTCTAGGCTTATAGCAAGTGTATGGAAAATTGTGAGTGCCTAAGCTTGCATTGGCTCAGAAGCCTATTTTCAAAACAATAAAAAAAGGTTTTGTATTAAATACGTCAACATGCATTTTTTGATATGTTTGAGTAAAATTTAATCAAATGTTGACTGATGCGTTATAATCTGCTATCTTTATCATCATTGAAATTCATGGAATTAAAAGGTGTGGGCACTGTTTGTTTCATACAAATTGACTGGTGACCAAAAATTGCTCAGAATCCAATATTCGAAGGACATCATTAAAGAGGTCAAAGAGGACAAACACTTCCTTTACAATATGACTGGTGACGAAACGTGGTGTTTCCAGTATGATCCAGAAGGACACTATTTTGAATAAAATAAATTGATTTTGCCGAAAAAACCATTCGCTCTGTTATTTTTTTAAGACCTGTTTAATTTGGAAAGCGCCTTGTATGCTGATTTCAAATTCTCGAAATGACACTGATGTCGTTGTATTTCTTTGACGTTCAAACCGGTTCCTTGTAGCGGAGAGGACGATGAAGGGACTCTAATTAGCTAATTAAAAATATTTTTATCCAATCCGTAAATGAAGTGTATGATATGCAGATGAATGTTTACGTGTGTAACCCCAGTCTATATCTGGACAATAAAAAACGCTTAGTTGTGAAGCAGGTATATGAAAATAACTTTCCAAGCCATGGAAGAAATGGTCATTTCTCAGCTAAATATGTAGATGGATTAATGTCAAGAATTTTGATGTCAAGCGGAAAGATAGTCTGAATTGAGATAAGACAAATCTTAAAATTTATTTTTAGGTTTACAATAACAATACGTAATAGTAGAAATTCAGACATTTTATGGTGTTACAAATGCAATAGATGAAAAAACAGCAGAAGAGGGAATAAACCTTTTGCTGCCAAAATATATGAATTTTTTAAATAGCAAAATAAAGTGGCCACGCCAATTGTAGGTGATAAACCGCGAACTGTCACGCCCGAGACTCACACTACACATGGGAGCTGTTGGCTCGATGTGATGTCGTTATATAAAACGGATGAAACCTGTAACTCAAGCCATAAGGTACGCGAAGACTCATGGCCAAGTGACCATTCTATTGCCACCGCGTAGAACACATGGCATGAATGGAGCGAAGGTAAACATGTTTGTGTGCATATGTGCAGGAGGACATGTCTACAAATAACCTCTCTCATTCTATGATTTTGCTTTATTTTTTTTTTTTTGTTTTATAATGTTGTTTTTAATATCTCGAACGAGTTAAGTGATTTTGTTGGAAGTTAATTTTTTACTCGTTGGTGCAATTTGTACAGCGCCACAAATAGACCCGTCACACGATGTTCAACGTCGAGTGGGTATTTGTGTGGCTCGTGGCTGTAGGCTTTTTAAATGGGGAATGTCCGTGTTATTCGCGGTTTGCATGTTTGGCACAAATTCATCACAAAAAATGTGACAAAAAAAGTTGCACCGAGTAAAATGATGTTTTTACAATTTTGGCAGACAGCAGCAGTGTACGTACGACCTTCGAGTGGCCTGTTTATTGGCCAAAAACAACAAATTTAAGAAAACACCACTTTTGTGGAAATTGAATTAGAAAGTTATGATCCTGTGAATCCTCGTAACTACCTTCGGTTAAATATAGTATTCGGGGGATTTGCATATATTAAAATTATACTTAAGTGAAATGTTTTACTCGCTCTTCTTTTACTTTTACTACTGAGGAAATGCACATCCTGTGTTTAGTAACTAAGATATTAAATATCCTTACGATTATTTTATTAATTTTTTTTTTTTTGAAAATTTCATGTCTTCTTGACCACTTACCTCTCGACTTGCTCTCCACCGCGCCGACCGTTTCGTGTGCACCGGTGGTCAGCGGTGGCGGTACACTGTTCCCGCTGATGACGCCATGCTGTGAAACGGGTGAACAACCGGTCACCGGTTGTAGGTTATCTAAGCGATAGCGTTGGCCCGTGGTGGCCGATGAGACGGTGGTGATGCAATTGCCGTTCAGCACTAAACTCGGCGCGCTCGCCACCGAATTGCCACTAATGCCGCCGCTGTTGTGCACAATGCCGATGCAATTGCTGCCATTTGTCGGTTGCACATTGGGCAAAGTGTCGCCAAGCGTATCACTGAGCCGTTGCGTTGAATAAATGTCACTAAATATTAACGGTAAAAATTCGGAATATTTTTTGTTTTGTTATTATTTTATGTCTCTCACCTAAACGCACTGGAAGCGCCGAAGAAGCTGCTACGATCTTGCAATGCCGCCTTCGCTTTCTCAACACTTTGCTTCAGCTGCTCGAATGTGGACTGATGGAAGCGATATGTGGACCAATCAGGTGAGCACTGGCCGAGCGTCAAGCAGTCTTCGGTCTTCACCTGTGCCAGTATGGGCGGCGAGACGCGCTTCAGGTCCAGCGCAGTTTGATATGAACAGGAATTCTCATACATGACTGTGTCGTATGTATGCTCGTTTGCTAATTGCCGCGCGTAGTGACAATGTTGCTGCAAGTTGTTGACGTGGTCGAGCTGTTGTTGATGCGGGTTATGTTGAGTTGGTGGCGGAACACCTGTTGTCCACTTGAGTCTAGGTAATAGAGAGAAAGTAGCATCAGCTGGAGTGATGATATATGGATTTGAGAACAGACAAATAGTTGGAGGAAGAGACCTGATACAGATAACAGCTGCTAAAGGGTTGACAAAAAAATATCTTTCCCAAATTACATTGCTGCATACCCTAAACAAGTTTACCACGAAGATTAGTATGAATAAGAGTAAACGTCGGGGACCCTATAAAACTGATCGATAAAATTCAATTCCTTGTATTGAAAACATCTTCATTTGTGAAGGTTATTATAGCTTCGGTGCAACCAGAGTTAGCCTGTTTTTTTTTTTTTGTTTGTGTGAAAACAAGTAATGTAAATTTATCCACCGTTCTCTTGTTTAACAGATAGAATTCAGAATAGAAGACTAAGAATTTCGAACAAATTATCAATTGATCCACGGAAAATTTTCTGCTTAAGTCAGTTTTAATATGATCGCACTCACTTTTTTTGAATTTCGTCATCCCCCTATAAATTTACTATCAACAAACATTTACTCGAAGTTTTTTTTTCATTTAAGAACCCGATTAAATACGTTTATAACTTTTATAGTAGAGTGCTCACCTCATCACACATTCATACGTCATGGGAGCACTTAAATTGTTAGCGAAGAATTAATTTTATTTTTTACTAGCGAGGTAAAAAAAAAATGGTTTCCTTTATTTTTAGAAAGAGCTCTAACCTCAACAAAAATATTTTGACACATTTCTCAAGAATAAATTTTCATACGTAATTGTCTGAATTTCAAATTATGACTGCAATTATTGCGAAATTTAAATTGCAACTTTAATTGCCAGCGCTTGCACTGTATTGCAATTCTGCGAGAATGGATGCATAGATAAACTACAAATGTGCTTGTATTTGATTAATGGCAGCCATGTGTGTGTAGTAGATACGCTTACCCATACATTTTCACATTTAAATGCATAACTGTATCGCTACTATTCATAACTGCGGGCACCTTTGCAGATATAATTAACAGTCATTTTCCCCATAGTAAATAAGGCCAAGGTATATTTGCATATAATTATGTAGCAGCTATTAAATCTAGTAGAGATAAATGGGCTTCCCACTAGAGAGATATACATGGTTATAAATAGTAGCATTATTATATATAAGAGATATACACATATATAAAAGGCTGACAGGAAAACTTATAAGTGCAGCAAACTTTGAGCTCTCGACTGTTTTATAGCAATCTCGTAACGCCATTTTATAATTTATTTAGAAAAAAGAATGTAAAACTCCTATTTTAAACACCAGGAAAGTGTTAATATCCCACTAAAGAAAGTTCAAAATGAGTTTTGAGTAWCTACAATGGCCACCATAGCAAAGAAGATTACTGAAAAATTAAGAGCTCTGGAATAGTTATAATAACTGAGAAAAATAGTAAACGGCTTTTTCTAAATTTCATCTGGCTTAAAACTCGATTTGTGTCGAAGAACATCCAACAAACTTAACAAAAATGGCATAAGCATCCTTCAGGGCCAAGTAACAATTGTCTGGGACTGCTTTCCTTAAATTGTCTATTAACGCGATGAAAGCCCTTTACAAATGTAATATGATATATGAGAGCTTCCTGCTAAAAACAGAAGTGGAAAATAAAGAATTTATCAGAAAAAAGTAAATAAACTAAATGTATACTTAGATTTAATGAAATAAATATGTTTTTAGTAAAATAATATGCATGTGTTATATACAGTATAAGAGGATGAGAAAAATCTTTGTTAAGGAGCCCTATTAAGAGGTGCGCTCAACATAATCTGGTCAGAACTTTTTTTTATTTGTTCTTCGATATTTACTCAGCATTGTATATAAATCTCTTAATAACAATTTTATTATAATTCTATGGTACTCATTCGAAATTATTATTATGTTTTCATCGCTCAGGATCTGAGTATGGAAAAGGAAAGACTTGATATGCGAAAAAATTCATGATCCGGTTTTCCATCTCTGAAACTTTCTTATAGTTGCAGGTGAGAAAAAAGTGGGTCAGTAGGGCAACGTCAAGCGAAAAGAGTATTGGCCGAATCGCAGAGAGCCGGTGGCCAAGAGCGGATTGATGTATACGAAAGTTTTATTAAGTGTTTTATAAGATTTACAGGAATCAGCCTGTGCTCCTCCCCTAGGCCAAACTCTGATCTTTGCTGCCAGTAAATGGAAAATAAGTAAGCAATTGCCCAGAGGTGCCCAAGTTTGCATCGATAGTGACTCACCGGAGCCTCCGGGAACTTTGTTGAGATATATATTTTTTTTTTTTGGTTCTGACTTTAAATGACTAAAATCTGCTTCTGTATATGCGGAATGATTTGCCAATAAATACAAGGATTTCTATGAAAATTTCATTATCTAAATCGGGTAATTCTAGCTATGACTAATTATACTGTAAATCTTATATATATGAAATTGAACAAAGTTAAAATTAGAAGTAACACTGAAAAATACATGGAAAGAGAGAGTTTAAATTTTTAAACCAATGCTATTTCTTGCAGGCTACGTTTGACCTCTCCTATACTCTACGTGTAGTGTTACCTGTTCCACAACGCAGGTCGTAACCATTCACGGCTCATATTTTCGTTAACTGTCAGCTGTCATGCTGCACTAAAATAATTATTCGTTTCTTCGCTACTACTATGTGTTGTTGTTACACATTCTGCATTGTTATTGTTATTGCTGCATAAATTATGCGTATAATTTATGGGCACGCCGAATTTACGGCATAACTATAATGCGTAGGTGAATGCTTTATCCTGTTTGCGAGGTGGGTCCACTTTGCTGTAAAGCCCGATAGATACTCGTATATATACGAAAATACACCTTGCATACAAACACACAAATATAACATTTGCAAAGTGGCTCAGCAACATCATTCCATTTAAATTTACACAATACTGCAATAGATAGTTATTTACAATGGGCATGACGGTCTTTGGATATTCACTTACATGTATTTATATACATACATGAATACGTTATTGTGCCTCATATTTCGTGCGCAACTATTTGAGCGTAAATTTCTATTTCAGCTGGTAACCGAGCCACCCACCACCCAGCTCTACTGCACCTCTCGCAAATATCAATGGGAACGCTGCTCTTCTGAATGGCTTTACAAACTCACATAACCTCACATATTACTCGAGACAAAAGCAGATGCAATGCGTTCAACGGGTATCTTGTATCCGCTGTGTGCTTTTCATGAAGGGCTTACCGTTTTGACTTCCCTATATGAATAGATTTCGCCAACAAATTATGGTATTTGTACACTGGTATTTACGAGTAGGAGTTTTGGGATTGTCCATGTATTTCATGTATTTGTTGTTACAATGTTTTGCTGTTGTTCATATTCAAATTTGCTTGTCCTCGAGATATCATCAGATGTTGGTAGTAGCTTGATTTATGCCTCCCAAATTTATACACCAACTAAATGTGTAAGCAAAGCCATTATTCTAAAAATTGGCTAATAAGGGTCTGGGTAAAATATGCCAAAAATATATATTAGAACTTAAATCAAAATATAGATATTGGTTGATTTTAATGAAATTCAGTTAAGCGAAGGCTTCAGAAATTATAGCTTTTTCTAATTGAATTTCTAATAGCAGTCCGATGCCTAAAATCTTAATCCCTCCCATTTAAGTGCATGTAACTTCAAACAAAGTATTCACTTGGAATATCTAATTGGCGCCAAGTAGCGAAAATTAGAAACGACTGGCGCGCGGTTGTTAACTCGGCTATAATCGCGTAAGCAGTGACTACGCCAATCAAGAAGAAGAAGAACTTCAAACATACCGAAAATTCGCAATATTTCATCTACAAAATTTTATGTAATAACGAGGAAAGAAGACTGTCTGCATATTTTGCAAACCATATACCCGATTTTGTGGACAGGAGTTCTTGTCATAAAGACGAGGTCATATTTTATAGGATAACGATCCAAAACAAGCATCCAAAATCTTCAAATAATGGCTTGCCGAACTAAACTTCTTATTGATGGAGTGACCAGCTCAAAGTCGTGATCTCAATCCGATTTAGAATTTGTGGTCAATCGTCAAAGGAAAGTTAGGACATCAACACCAACGAATCTTGACAAGCTTTGCCAAGAGGTACAGCGATAATGACATAGCATTCCAAATTAATTTATACAGAATTTGGTCACAAGTATGCCAAAGCTCGTGCAAAGTACTTTGTTTAATAAAGGATTATGGATTTTTACTAGAAATTATCTATTTTCTGAAAGTTTATGTAAGATGAAAAATTGAGTACATGTGAGTTGTTTTGGTTTTATTTGTTTTTTAACTCAATAAATTCGATACCATATTTTTTGTATATTATTAAACATTCGGTTAGGAATTGAACATGAACTAAAGGGATAAACAGCTTTTTAAAATTTCTTTGCTACTTCAGATATAAAGACACGAAGCATAAAATTGTATTCATTTTTACTCCCCCCGGTCCCTCTGTACATCAAAGATTAGTCTTCGAATTTCTTCATTTCGGTTATCAGGAGTAATTCAATAGGAGGAAGAAAAGGTGTTTTATTTATTTATTTATTACTTATAAATATATAAAATATTTTCAATAGTTTGTTTTCATATTATGAAAAATTGTAATTGAAAACTTAAATGTGTACAAAACTATATATGCGTATTGAGCAATGGCAACATTGTTCAAATGAAAACAAACAAAGCTGGCTGATTTCTGCGTTTTTACTATTAATGATAATAAAGTTGCCCAATTTTTAAATTGATGGCCTTCAGTATCTTCTGTATTTATTCATCAACCCATGACTCGTCACTAGTATTAGTGCCTTTGATGAATGTAAGGCCTTCTCCAATGTTGTGAAGCTTATCTTTGCGACTTCTACTGGACGTAGTTTTTGTGCCAGATTCCGCTCTTTTGGTAGAGTCAACATCGACTGCAACATTTTACCTATTACCGACCTATTAACCTCGATTCTATTGGAAACATCAAATGTAAAGCAAACTCGTTGTTCAACTTTTTTTGGTAAAAATCGCTAAACACACTTTTCGTGTATACAAACAATTGCCAAGTACACACTAATTGACATATGAAGATCAAACTTCCCGTGAACATAACAAGATTGAAGCAATCTAGGAAAAAAAGTTTTGCCTATTCGATTCGCGTCCAGTTTAAATGAACCAGTCCAGGTCAAATTTGATCAAACGTTATAATGGAAAATTGATCGACCTGGTAAAATTTTTTTCAGCTGCTTTGAATCTTCCTCTTCTCTGGCGAGGCACTAATATTTATGCGTCTTTCAAAATTAAATGTAAAAGCTTAACCAAACTGGCAAATAATATTGCAGTATACTTGTATGTACCTTTCCCCTGAATAACTTTGAATATAAAATGTTGTCGTCCCACTGAAATTCCACTATTTCAGCTCTTTGAGACCTTTTCCATATTCCCATCATAAAGCTATTAAAGAGCTACACTCCATGTTTTTTTATTATTTTATGAAAAAAATTAGAGCAACTTTAGATACAATGTGTTGGAAATGACACATTTTATAGACTATTCAACCTCCAAAGCTCTAATGATAACACAATTTTCAATAAACCTATCAATAACAACTTTATAACGCCATAACAACAAAGTAAAAATTTGATATTTACCAACAACCACAAAACAACAAACTTTCTATGCAAAATGAAGTATTTGACATTATAATAATAATAAACGGCCAACACACGCCTTTGCCATCCCACATACTCCACCCCTCACTCTTTTATGTGAGTATGTGCGCGAAGGAAAGTTAAAACGAGCATATATCATCAGCCAATACCAGCAAGCATTGAAAGCGTTTTGAGAAGGTAAGGGGTAGCCGATACCGCCGCTGCAAAACGGTCATACGGCAGCTAATGTGTTCGGCTACTATCGCCGTTCGCACCGGAAGCTGCTGGCGGATGGCTTAGCGCGTGTTGCGTAACGAGATGTCGGCGAACCAAGGCATCAGCACTGGCTGCTTGGGCGTTTGCTAAGACGGTGGATTGTGGTGGTGTGTTTGTTGCGGCCCGATAAATGCAAAAAATATGTTTCAACATCATTATCACTTTTTTCCGCCAAGTCCTCGCCATACGAAAGGCCAACCGACATTTCGTACTTTAGAAAACGCACAACCTTACAACCCACGATAGCAGCATCTATTTAATCTGTGCACTTTATTTTTAATTAACAACGACGCTTCGATGGCAGCGCCTTAATGGTTTGTAATCTCAGTTTTATGACACTTAAAAAGAACACGTGTGCCAAGGAGCCAAGAAGTGGTGGTAGCATAAACAAATTACGAGATCATTTGTATTCATATCAGATTAATGTGAATTATGTGAATAATTTTCGAGAGGTTATTCTGTAGTATTGAGTATCCATATAATTTTGTGAAATATTGACGATGGAATTTTTCTAGTTATTGAAACTTATTTAGGAAAAAAGATTCAATATTATAACTTAGTTAACTACTTTCCCCAAATTGTGTTATTCTTTTCAAAAGTTTTAAGATATTGAAGGTTTTTTTTTCATTTTTCTACGATTACTTTATCTGCTGCAGATATTTTAATCGATAGAGTTCAAGTAAACACATATTAGTTTTAAATACAACTTTGCCTTTGCAACTAGCGTCTGTCAACTGAAGTTAACGAATATCTATGAAGATTTTCTTTATTGAAAATGTTAAATGCAGAAATGCAAGAAATCGTTTTTGAGGCTTCAGGACACACCCTCCTTAAAAATAATGCAACGCTTACTTTGTCAACCTTGATCAGCCTATTGGTTCGAAATAGGACTCAGGTGATTTCATTTAAAGAACTACTGCTCAAGATCTAAGAATATAGAAAAGTAACCAGATCTACATCCGGAGCATTTGAGGGTTGCAGAAAAACGTCGCATAGAGCTTTCAATTGTCCCAATTTTCATGAACGATATTTCCAAACCATTTTGATTATTTTTACGGTCTTTCAAACCACTTTCGTGTTTTAAATCCTTTCGTATTTAAGTAATTATCAATCCACTTTTGTACCTGAACCTTTTTATTAATAACAAGAAGAAGGGTTAACTAAACCCAAAAACGTTACCAGCCAACGATACTCATCAAAAATATTACTTAGTAAAAGAAAATAAATTTACATACATATATGGTATATTGACTTTGATTGGTCAGTTTTTATGACAGTAATATGCTACAGTGATGCCATATTTATTCGAATTTCTTAAATATAACTTGTCGAATAAAATATTTTTCTAAATATCGGTACTTCCGCCAAATGAGCACCTTCTTAGGGAGGACAGGACGTGAGAAAATTTTGTGATCGGTTTCTTAAAACCTAAAACCCCACTTGGCGTATTTATAAACAGACAGCCGAGGAGACGAACATGGTTAAATCAACTCAGATAGTCGTCCTGATCGTTTAAGTATATACATATGTACTTTATAAGGTCTCCGACATTTACTTTTGAACCCTGTAACCATTTTTTAAACAAATACGGAAGATGTACATACATACATTAGAACCCGCTGATTCTCAGGGTATGCGTATCACGTATGCGGGTTAAGGATATATTTTAAGAATCATGATCATTTTTCGATATCAATCAGATCGGATCATATATCACATATCTCAATTACAACCGATTATTCAGATTTTTTACACTTCACTTAAAAAATCGCTAGCTCGAAACCGGTTTTAGACCAATACTCCCTTAGGCATTGTTGTTCCGTAAAATATTTCCCTCAAACGCGATTTTATAGAAAAAATGGACTAGCTCTAATGTACATATTTAACATTGTTAGACAAATAATGTTTTTACTATATTTACTGTGTCTGATTAACAAAAAATTTGCGTATTTAAGTATGCAAATATTGTCGAACTTTCACAGTTAGAGCAACCTCAGAAAACTTACACACACATAGCACACTCGTCACTTTCTGTTATCAGTATTTTTCTCTAGTATCGCTGCATTAGACGTATCATTTAGACGATTGTCCGACAATTCAAGGTTTATTATTTTTGTATTATTTTATTCTTATGGAGCTTTGACCTTAGTTTATATGATTTCAAAATATTCTCAGTTATGAGCACTACTTTTCTGAATTAATATTCAACTGTTTTCGATGCCATTAGTCAGCTTTCAAAAACACTATTTGAAAGTATATATTTTAAATGCAAGAGTCCAAAGGTTGAGTTCAAAAGTAATATTCGTTACTTTTACCAAATAATCACGCTAATTGTCATGTTGTCATCTTTGTGGAAGGTTTATTTATTTTGCTTTAATATCTCCGAATACGACAGGTATTTATATGTATGTAGGTATTCGTTGTTATTTTCTTACATTACAAAACAATTTACCTTATTTCAAAATCAGAAGTCCAAACTTATCTTTTCACAATTCGAAGACGTAGGTTCCCCTATTTATAAATTATTTTTGTCAAACCGATTTGATAGTTATAAGCACGAAATCCTTTGTAAATTCAAAATATTCCTGAACGTGTAATAAGCCTTCATTTGTCGATGGATGGTAAATATTTTATCAATAATCATCTCAAACGATTGATTTCGAAGGAAAAAATAATCTAAGTTAGATTTCGTATAAGTGAGACTGTCAGGTTGGAAGTGTGGAAATGATTCCAACTTTTCATGTGCCCAACAGCTCCTAAGTATTTGGCATCAGGTAAATCTTTAGTCACACTGCATAGGTACTAACTAGACATTATTTGATAAAATAGTTAAATAAAAAAAAAACACCAAAAAACATCCATAATTCTAAGAGAGCTAAATTTTTGTCAATTTTTACTAATAGCATTTCTCATTTATTATAGCACAAATAGATCTTTTGATACGAATATAAAGTTGAGAAGTGATTTCGAAACATTTAAATTTTTTTTGTGGTTAGTAGAACTTGGGTTTTATAACACCCTCAACTTGAAAATTTTGTTTTTAAAACTTATGTATTTGCATTGAAACAGGAAACAACGGTTGCACCTTCACAAAGGACGTCAACTCAGCATGCTAATCAGTCATATACACACTTTATAGGGTTGTTTTGGGTGTTACAAACTTCGTAGCAAACTGAGGAAACCCCGTTCAAGATATAAAACTCTTTATTTTTGTTGCATTTGTAATTCGTAAAATGATTTTTATACTTACCTTATATTGATGTGATTTACTGAAACGATTTAACAAAGAAACACGTTGACTCTGTGGTTTTCTAATAAAAGTTTTCTCCCTTTCTATAAAATTTAAAATTTTTCAAGTTCTACGCACTTTTACATTTTTTATAGTTTTAACTATACAAGTACATATTATTAAGAGTTGTTAAATATTTTATACTAATATTATTTTTTTATTTTTCATTTTTTTTTCAAAAATATTTGTGGACATTTTGTTATGTTTTCAACTTTTGTATATTATTTTGATATCTAGATTCACTATCAACGATTTACTTAAATAGTTTCGACATTTTTCTTATAAAATCGTAGTTAGATTGCATATAAATGTAGAATCAATTGTACAAGGCCGTTCACCGTCGCGTATACGTAACACGACAATTTGCTTGCCGTCGCCATTTTCCAAATGACACGCTTTGTAAAGCGGAAGTGAGAATTTATCAGCAATGCAAGCCAAGGCCGGCAAAGTTTTATTTGCACGGAAATCTAAATTCTTTACTATTTACTTTATTTGGTTGCACACTGTATTTTTTATCATTTCACAACCAATTAATATGTTGGCGCAATACACGAATGTTTATCAAAAAATGCAGTTGCAGCATTTTTATTTTCTTTACATCTTATCTCTTTTATTTTCTTGTATTGTTGTTATAGTTTTGCGTTCAAAATCAATTATTCCCGTAAATACGACATTTGTTTCATGCAAACACACGAAATCGGACAACGTCGTCTGAAGGAAACCGAAATTGTATTATGACAAAGAGCGTGAAATCAGATCAGAGCAAATCAGAAAAGTCAGTCAAACGAGATCGAATGTGTAAGAGCAAGAGCGAAGCGACGGCATTTCAAAATGTTGTTTTCACTAAATATTTATACGCGACAATTAAAGCAGCAGCTTTTTTCTTCGATTAACAAATGCCAAAATACAGTCTAGCCGCCAAATTTGATTTAAGAGCATCCACCTACCGGCCGCATTGACATATGAAAGGATCAACAACTTCTTCGGTCTTTTCTTATAACAGTTATTTATTATTTGCAGCACTCACATTATTGCCATAACACCATTTTCCCGTTAGCTTGGGCATCCAGTATCTGTGTGTGCTTGAAAATATATTGGCATTCACTTGGCGTTTGTGTGTGCGTTTGATAGTTCTCAACGATTGTATTTATGTGTGTGTGTTTGTGTTGAAATTTGCTATGATTTGTTTTGAACTGCCCGCCTACCGGTAACTGACTAACTGGCGCACTGTCCGTTCGTGCAACGCTATGCGACTGCCATGCACTATTAGTTATTTATTTGCTCTAACTCGTCCTTGTGAGCAGCGTTGAGCGCGCAACACTTTGCCGCACACCCGCACACCCACACACATGCACACATACTCGCATCGGAGGATACATGTACTTGGTGATTTTTATGTGTGGTTTGTAAATTCTTTATATTAATATATTGTCGGTAAGTATATGGAGCGCCGTTAGGATTTGTGGTCGCTGCATCTGCGGTTGCAGCTTCGTTGGCGATGGCGGCGGCGGTGGCTCGGGTGGTTGATTTTTCTGCAACTCCTACTGTTTCACACTCCTTCGGTAGTTGTTGTGCTGCAGCAAGCGGCACGCACATAAGGGCGGCGAGATTTAACCGCAAAATAACGTAATTTACATTAGTATGGCCGCAGCGGCGGTTACGCAGCTCTTTTTTGACGCGGTGGCCGCAATTTGTATACTTTTACTTTTGTTCTTGCTGTAGTTAACTCTCAAATGATATTAAATATATTTTGTGTGTGTGTGTTTTCGCTCAAAACGCTTATCTAAAGTTGTTGGCGTGCTTGCTGTTGTTGCAACTTCTGCCGTGCATCCTGCAACACAAAGCAAAGCTGGCCGGACCAGACAGTTCACACAGCGTTTTTGTTTACATGCATGTATGTATATATATAATATATGTAAATGTTGTGAATATGTAATTAATGCATACACATACACATATGTATGTACTTGTATCTACATACATACTTACATTTAGTAGATCATCCATTTCGCTTTAAGATGGCGTCTCACTTGGTATTCCAACACACAGACTAGCACTTGTGTACTGTGTGCCATCGTCCTGGCATTTGCGGTTTGCACACTCCTCCTACATTTTTCGCTGCGCTCGACAGTGTCGTCTCTGTTGTTGCCATCATCGTTGCTGCAGCTGCTGCTACAGGCGGTCTTACCATCAGCGAGATAATCGCAACCAGAAACCACGGTTGTTGCTGCTATTCCTACTAGGTTTTGTAACAATACTTTGTTGCTGTTGTTGTTGTTATTTTATGCTTGTAAGGATGCGACGGATGTTAACCCTCCACATAGATATCTTTACCGAATGGTTGAACTTGCATCCTCTAACATTTACACATACCTTGAACATACATAGATGTACCCATGTATATACATATGTATATCATAAAATATGTGGTTAGTTTAAATGTTAATGCAGCGCATGCGCCGCGCAAAGCTGATAAGCAAACAAAATGCGCTTGCTAGCCAACGAGCGGATGAGCACCAACACACATACACGAACACGCACACACTCGTTCACGCATGGAACTCCATAGCGACTATTTCTGCTTTTATCTCTTCGTGGTGGGCGGAGTTTACGCACTTTACGCGCAGCATGCTCCCGCGTCCGGCTTTGGGGGTTGAAGCTGGAAGCAAGGGCTCTGCAGTAATTATTTTAAGCTCTACAGTGTCTGCGATAATTGTCACGTAATTGTTAATACATCAAAATGATTTTGAGTGAATTTGCTAAACTTCATCGACGTATTTATTTTTAATATGCATTTAATTTGTATATATAAAATTATAATGCATTTTTAATTATTTATTTAAAGATATTCGTACATATGTATAGCAACTGACCAAGATTTTTAAGAAAATAGAATATTATAAAATAAACTCAATACTATTCATAACAGTTTTAAAACACACTGTACTTAATTATAACTTTAAATTTTATTGTCTATGACCCCAAGCCTACAGTAGTGTGATTTACTCTAGTATAGAGATCACATCTTCTCATTTAAAATATAATAACTAACTGAAAAATAACAAAATTTTATAAATATAAAATAAAGATTTGGAACACTAAAACAACAAAAATTAAGGAGTTCTGGGTGAGAGCACTAAGGGCTTGTTGAATCGATGGTTATTTGATAGAAAAATCAAAAAATTTTGGAAGAGGATTTTTGTTTTAAACATTTATTAGCAAAAAGGTATCATTGGAGTGGTAAAAAAAATAGGTTTAATTAAATAGAAATTTATTAAATTTTTTTCTAAAAAATTTTCGGTACATTTTGTAGTTTCATTTTTAAAATTTATTTGGAAAAAAATCCGCCAAAAAGACACAGCACACTATAACTATAAATTAAAACAAAAATATTTGGAGAGGAGTTCATTATGTTCCTTAACTGGAAGCACGCTGGACTCACTATGCAGACATCAATATGCATTTTCTCGAAGTTCGGAGTCAATGTTCTAACAACTTAGAAGCCTCCTCGCCTGCGTTTCTTTACATCTGGACTGACCGGTTGATTGTCTTGAAAGGTGCCAACAACGTTTCTTTGTCCTTTCCCTATGTGCTGTCGGCTAGCGGCGGAGGATTTTGTTGCGGCTCTGTACTTGGAATCTTAACGCTATCGACTGCAATGTAAAGGTCAAGTGTGTACTCCTTCGTTCAGTTTGTGGATATGGTCGCTATGGATTTAATGGGGAAGAGTGTTCCGTGCAGCGAGGAAGCGAGAAATTTCAGAAAAATATTAATTTACCTTTGAGCACATCCATCCATCCATTACATTTGCCCGAGGTCAATATCGTGTAATCATCGGCGTATGAGGTGATAGAAATTTATTCTGGTGGTTGCGGGAGTTTCGAGATGTAGAAGTTAAACAGTAGAGAAGAAGGATCTCACCCTGCGGAACCCCTTTTTTAATTCTTTTCGGGTTTGAGTTTTCCCTCAAAATAGTACGAATGATTGAAGACCGCTCAGGTTGCTCCTGGTCCACCTCTTCAGTCCTGGATGGAGCGTAGTTTACTTGATATCCTGAAGTAATTTGAGTGATTGGCTGTGTTAAAGGCAGTTGACAAGTCCAACGCAACGAGGATCGTTCTCTCGCAAGGTGGGTTCTCGTTAAATCCACGAACTACCGCGGCGTTTATGGCGCTAAGTGCTGTGGTGGTACTGTGCACTTTTCGGAAGCCATGCTGGTGGTTTGCTAGGCTCAGGTGGTGAGTGAAGATTGGGAGTAGCAAGACTTCAAGTGTCTTCATTCCTGGGGAGGGGAGAGTTATCGGACGATAGGACTTTTCTATATTCGGAGGTATTGCAGGTTTCAGTAGAACCTGGGATTTTCCACACTTTTTTCAAAAGTGGTCAGCTGCAGGTTGAGGACTTTTTTGAGGTAGCCTACTCCCGTCGAGGCAAGCTGTTTTAGCATCAGCATGTTAATTCCACAAGGGCCAATCATCGTTTTGCTTTGTCTACCGAAAGGTGCAGTGTAAATGGCCGGCTCAAATAGCACTCGCACTTGACAGTAGTCCAAAGCTTACTCACACCGATATAGGGGCCAAAGAACTTCAAGTGCTCTATCCATTTTGTCTGCTTATATTGGTTTACCATTTGCCGTCTCCAAGTTGAGATCCCTTATTCGGGGATCCCCGGGATCGGCATGACGTAAGGTGTCCCGCTAGTTGGCTTAATCAGCTGCTTCGCCTGGAAAATTAAGACGGAGTTCCGCTATTCTTTCAGGAGGAATGAAGCGAGCCGTAGCTGTTGCGGTCATTTACGATTACCTTGCGTTCGCCAACAATTATGTCCATAGTAATGGGTAAAGTGGTGAAGGTGTTCGCGGTAAATTCTATGAAGCCGACAGAGTTAGCTTTTTTTAAGTTAACAAGAGTGCGGTTGACCTCAGAAGTAAATTCGGGAGGTTTCTGGGCATATGAGGTGGGCATATGATTTCGTTATTGATTTAAGAAATGTTTAACTTTAAACTATAATTTTATTTTTTATACATATTTCAACGAGTAAYTTACAGCATAAAATCAATACGGTGTTTGCTCATTTTACGAAATCTTTCTATTATTTYTTCTGGTTCCACAGTWATGTCCTAGTTTATATTGAGGAGTTCTAAGCCGTTTAATCTTTTCTGGAGCATCGTTGTTCTGAGCCAAGTCTTGATTAGGCGCAAAGGAAAAAAGGATCGTTCAGCGCTAGCAATTGTGACTGGCAAAGTGCAGAGTACGTGAAGRAGAATATGAATCGACGGATATATGTATATCCTTATCGCAAGTGCTGAGGGTTTCTAAGGCAAAAACCATTTGTATTCTCGTAGTCATTTCCTTTTTTCATTGTTGTTGAAAAAGCGCTACTTCTGCCTTTGAGCTCTSCCTCAAAATTTCTTAGCAATCTTASGATCGCTACATAAATTTTCAATGGGGCTTCATTTGGGACTTTACGCTGGCTAGCCCAGGACGTCTATTCAATCTTCACATTTTTAGCTTCGTTCTTTTTATCACAATGTGGGGTAAAAATTCTATTCACAGGCATCGATTCGAATAGTTCTATAGTATTTTTGAGAATGTTGAGGTGTGAATATTTTTCCATCGTATCATCTATCCTTACCAATGACTATAATATCGCTGTACTTAACGATTTAGTGGTGTATCTGGTGTTATATGCCTGATACGTGGGGCGATGAAAAAATTTTTTGCCATCGGATCCAATGCGACTCGCCTGTGTTTCATCCTTCCAAAGTACTGTTATCCATGATTTTATGTCCCTTTCTTAATGTTCCTTATTAAAGTTCAGGCGTGTTCTTTCGCTTCTTTTGGAAAACTGATTTGAATAATTCTTTTTGTGCTGTTTCTGATGTTTCCGTCATAATTCTTCAAAATTATGTTAGATATGACAACCGTTAATAACATAAAAATATCTTTCCCTTTTTCATACAACTTATTTTATTTTATAAAAATACACACATTCTCACTTACATACATGTTAAGCTGAAAAATATTTATGAACATTTATGTGATAAACTGTCAAAAAGAGCACATTAGTATATGATTTCAAAGAATGCTTTAATTAAGTCTTTTGAATTCCTCCTTTCATCGAAAATTAAATAAGCGGCAAATGGAAATTTCTTAGTCCAAAAATGGTTGTGTTTGGTTACAAAAATACGTTAAAATTAAAAAGAATTTCTTGTATTTGTTCGTAGCTCAGCAGCTTGAGTAGCAACAAATAAAATTAGATGTTGGAAGTCACCTAAATTTAAATTCGTGATTTCGATGACAATTTCACATCGAAAAGTTTCCGAACGAAAAAGACCTAAGAAGTAATTAAATTTTATTACATAATTTAACTCTTTTAATATTAAGAAAATTGTAAACGTGACCCACCTGTATGGAACATGCCACAATAATGACGGCAATTTGGCAGATGGAGAAAGTTTGAATGTAACCGTTATTATCATTGAGTAATGCAAAATCACGTGCTTCACGATTTCTGCTGTAGGACTGATAGTTCAACATGTCGTTGATGTTACGCTCAACAGTGCCAAGAGTAACCTAAAATAAATATTTTGAAATAAATAACAAAAAGTCGTTTTAAAGAACAATGTTCCCAGCCTCTTAGAGAATGTTCAATAAGTTCCATTACTTACTGTGAAATTCTGCAAATTTAGTTGCAGCTCTTCAATTTCTTTGGCATATTTGTCCCACGCATCATATTTGACGACTGTGATGTAAATGTTAACCAACTTGCCGGCAAAACGTGAGAACTGATTATCAATGCAAACGGAATAATAACCACCGGGCGATACTTGGTCTGTATAATCAGCAGTTGCCTGCCACTGATAAGGCTTCACAATTTGATTCTGCGGATTGCGCACAGCAAAGCCGGCCATACCATCACCGCCGCGTACAACCTAAATATTACGAATTTCCAAACAAATCAATACTACTACACATTCAAATATTTGGAGCTTCTGCCAAACAGCCGTACTCCGAACTTACACTGAACGATACATAGAATGTGGCACCCGCCTGCACATATTGGTAGTAGCAATCCTCTTTACCAGCGTCAATGTGCACCTTATAGTCCATGGCTACCGCTGGCAGATTCTCATACCATGGTTTATGGATTTCCTGTGTAGTTTCATCATTCGACGTAGTGAATGTTAAGAGACAAATTAAAATAAATTCGGATAGTAATAAACTTGTGTGCCACGTCAAAAAACTCATCATTTTGTTTTGACTTTCACTGTTTCTATTTCGCTTGCTGTAAGCGCTGTGGTCAAAACAACAGATGACAGCACAAAATGAAACAACAACAAAAACAAGACTGCCTACAAATCACTGAAATCAGTGCAATGTCGTTTTGACAGCTACAACACTATTGAAGAGAGCGTACGTTCTCTCGCTATTGTAAAAATAAGGGTTGCCAACAGCACAAAAAGCGCTTGCTGTTTGATGAACCGAATACTTTGTCAACTCTAAGAATGTTGTACTTATGATAATAGTATTATTTTTAAAACGTTTGGAGGGAGAATATACGTAATTAATTAAGTTTGTTTTGTTGAAACCTGCATGGGTATAAAAAATAAAATAATATATAGAATTAAGTAGAATCCAAAATTATTAAGGTAAAATATACGCAGCCCTTGTTCGATTAGGGTAAATATAAACTCAAATGCATATTTTCGAACGTGTGCTTTATTTTCAGCTTTTTATTTTATTCTTTATATTGTATTTATAATATTTTGCTGTTTTGCATTTGCCATTTCGTTATTACTTTTTATTTATTTGATTTGCTATGCTATTTACCTTTTATCATTTCCATCTTCTATACATTTTATTATTATTGTTTACAATTTTGTTGTTGTCATATCTCGAGTAATCGAGCATTGAATTCGATTCACATACATACATACAGGTATGTATGCTTACCTTCAACTATTGTTATATTTGCCTTAAGAAATCACCTTCCACTACCAATTCGTTTTGCTAATGATTATGAACGTGATAATGATGATGTTGTTGCCTTTTGTATTGGTGCACCTGTACTAGTGTGCATTTACGAATATGTATGTATATATGTATGTATATGTTAGCATGCATGCACTTCGCATCTATGTACTATGTGGTATGTATGTATATGATGCATGTAATTGTTTATGCATAACAGCTTCAATTAATACAGTTATTTCGAGTTCATTTGGCTACTTGACATTGAATGCATTAAGGATTTTTGTTGTTTTATTTGCCAAAACCTGACTATTATTGTAATATGTATGAATGTATTATCTATGTTCGTTTGCGTGGGAGTATATGAATAAGTGTAGCCTTTGGCCGGATATTACGGCAGTGAACTCCTAATTTGCTACTACGTATGTTTGTTTGTTTGTATGTACTGTACTAATATATGCATTGACCAGATTTGGGGGGTACAAATGGATGAAAGCGCTTAAATTTTATTCTCAATTTGTTAGAAACTAACTTTCTTGGACTTCTTTTGTATGTATGCGTGTGTGTGTATTGGCTGAAAGTACACGTATGTATTTAGTTGTTGCTCCTATGTAAATGCTTGCAATGAGTTTGTATATCAATATATTAGTTGATTAAATGCAGAATATTGTTTATTTCATAAAATTTTTTGCTTTGCTGCCATAATTGTTGTTTATACTCTCGCAGTTTAGTATATTTGCTGAATTTATTAAATATTTTTACCGGCTCTCAAGCGAGTTCTCATTCAATGAACGCCACCAGATTGCCCTGCATGACCCACCAGTTAATTACAAAATTTAATATATGTATATATATATATTGTATGTATGTATATTTTTTAATATTACTTTAAGTTATTACATAATTGTTTTGTTTTATTTTGTTTTCGTTTTCACTTTCAAAATGATTAAACAAATGTAGGTGGCAAGATTGAAACTCTTATGGGCGTTTTTTCTGATTTTTTTAATATTTGTTTTTTTTTTTTTTTGTTTTTTTTGAGAAAGGAAGTTACTTCATGGTTACGTAAGTACTTTTGGGTTTTATAAATTCCACCAACTTATGTATTTTTGTATATACTACTTAGGATTTTGACTTGTAATTTTTTTTGCACGCGAACGGTATATAGTATATAATGGTCATTTAACAAAGCGTAATTAATAGAAACTCGAGATTTATTGCAGTACACTACAGTTATATAAGGTAAATAACTATGATCGTATAAATATGCTGGCAATTTTAGTCAAACATTTTTTAGCAAGATACACATCTTACAATGGACTGAGGGTTAATTCGTCTTGAAAAATATGCACTTATGGAGATTTATGTAGTTTTAAAAAAATTACATGCTCATATAAATTTGCAAATTAAATTATTTAAATATAAATATTGCTCAAACAACAATATCAAAGATTTAATGCGGGTTATATTTTATAACAAATGTTTACTTAAAAGTTTTGGACTCCTCAAATTGCTTAAAAACCAGCCTACCTCAGCCGCATTGTGGAAACATTGCATTTACGAAAAAGCATAGGAAGAGGTTTGTGTTGAAACAAATTTGTATAGACATTTTTTGCTATCTCCCCCAGTGATCTCATTTTCCTAAGAAATATCAAACATTTTCGTTCGATTTTCCACACTTTTGCTATTGTTTTCTTAATTCTTAGTTTCTGTAATAATCATCGTCGCATAATGCCGTCAATACATATTACAGTAATTTTGCCATTTCACCAGTATTACATGCTTTTGCTCTTTTGTTTGTTGTCACATATATGTTTGAGTGTATATATGTATAAACTTCGTTCGTCTCACACGCTATATGCTTAGGCAAATGAGCCTATTTAATGCTATTGATTTGCTTTGCTGCTTTCACTTCATTTTGTATACTATATATCATAATTCATTAGTATAAATTTATTATTTATATTTATGTATGTATATATATTTATAAGTATGTATGTATATGCTATTTTATCGTAATTTAAAGTTATAGTTATGGTATTTATATATGTATGTACTTTTGTTTCATTGCATCGTATAAAATTTTTCCCGCAAAAATATATTATAAAATGAGTATATTTTTTATGTATTCATGTATTTATATTAATTTGTAATATTTATCATCAACATACCTAGCGCATTATGTATATTGCAAATGAATATTGTTGCTGTGTAGCCATTCACACAAACCTACCGCGTTTTTTGTTTACTCAAATAGTAAAAATACAGTTTGCTTCGTACGTTTTTGCACGATTTTCTTTTTCTTTTCGAATTATTTGTAACTATTATTCAGTTTTTGTTTTTTTCTTTATGTATTAAATATAACTTTTAATGCTTATTTTTTCATTTGCGTATATGTAGAAAGTGAGCTAAATTTAACTGTATTTCCGGCTATTTACTTCTCTTTATAATACTTAAATTTTATTTGTGTTTTTATATTAAATTTTTTTTCTGCGTTTTCATTTTTCATGTATTTGCATACAACTTATGAATTAGCAAATCGGTGTCCAACTGTTGTGTTTTGTGTGACCAGTCATGAGCATAAAGAACGTTTTGTTTGTTTTTATTTTAGTTGGCTTTTGGTTGGCAGAAAGACTAGTTAAATAAGAGGTAGAGAATAATAGATATATGTAAGTACTTAACTGAATTGCAGATTTTAAAGCTTCATCTTAACTAACAGCACTGGATGCCTGTGGGCATCCTAATATTTAAAGCTTTTATACTCATACCGGGACGCAACAACAGCGATTGCTGTACCCAAATGACTTTGGTTGCCGTTGTTGAAAAAGTACAAAGAAATCTGGCTTAAAGTTTAATATCTAAAAAAGAGCAGAACACAATAATTGAACAAAATGCCGTGTAAGTATTCAAATTTATGAGCCCAAATGTAGATTTTTTACAAATTTGAATGGATTAGAATATGTAAAAATTTGTTGTCACATTTTGTCCGGGGTAAGCTTCTAAACTACTAAACCGGATTTAGTAAAGTTTAGAATGCTGGCTTTTTATCCAAATTAAGAGATATGATAGTTTATATCCAAAATAAAATTACATGAATTTAGTAAATTAAGCACATTATGTCCAATTTGATCCAACTCTTAAAGGATAAGATTTTTTATATCTCAACTAAAAATGCATGGTCAGGTTTTGTCCGGGGCATAGTGCAAAACTACTGCACCGATTTGCGTAAAATTTTATCACTCGGTGTTCAGTTTTATCCAACTTAAAAGACAGTATAGTATATAAACTAATTTTATATATTATTCTAAACAATTCATTACTAAAAATACATTTTAACATAGACATATATTCAAAGTTCTAAAAAAAAATATTATTATTATTATTATTAAAGTTTCAGTAAAATGCTAATGAAGAATTGCTGGGATAAATTGGGACTAATTAAGTAGACCTGAATTCTACGTATATACATTTTTTTCTAACAAACTTTTCAAAATTAAAATAGGTATTTTTTGCAATTCCATTCGAAAACAAAATTAGTTATATAACTTTAAATGAAATGATGATCAAAGTTTGGAACAAGCTGGATTGTTCATGCTTCGGATTCCAATGTAAAAAAGTATGAAACATTTACGTATTTCTTAGAAATATTTATCAAGAAATCATTTTTAAGATGGATAAATTCTAAAAGTTTATAATTTGAACAGGAATCGCAATAAATAGAGCAAATACTTAATAATATTATACACATACATATGACCTAACAACAGATTGAACTTAATTTTATCGGTGGAGCTTTTTAAAGGGAAATTATTAAAAAGAAATAGATTACTTTTTAAAAATAATAAATAATTTATTTGCAAGCCATTTAGGCACAGCAAGTAGTAGTTTGTATATCCTCTTTGTCAAAGCGTATACTCTTGATAGTTTTCTGCCCTGCCCATATTATTATAAATATATTTCGGCTTTTAACTTTACAATATTTTCTCAGCATTATACATACATACGGAGTTTTATATGTATGCATGTAAGTACGTCTTCAAGACTTTATTTTTATGATATTCTGCATCAATTGAAGCTCAGCAATATTTTTCTGGTTTAGCACTAATTTGTCGCAATAATTATACCTCTTTTATTTCGCTCAGTTGTAAAATTTGTTAGCTGTCATAAACCATATAGTATATCTACAGTTTATTATAATTAATTGTGAGAAAAGAAATAAAATTATTTATTTTTATTTTTTCCATTTTTATTTTTTTTACAATTACTGCATTTGTAATTAATTGTATTTTTTTTTACAAACTTTCTTGTATGCACCTATGTATGTATGTTGTATGTTGTAAAAAAGTCGTTATGGAACCGATACTAAGAAAAAAATAAATGTAAATAGTTATATATATTTCATAGAAAATTACAATTATTTTATTATAATAAATATCGTAATAATTAAATTTATTCCTTCTACTCGCAATCGTACAATCACTCTTCATCATATTGCCATTGCCAGAGTTAACTTTTGCCAACTTGCTTGTTTGTCTTGCTATTGCTGTACTACTAATGACTATTGTTTGTTTTACAAGTAAATTTAAATAATAGATATTTTTACAAGTATTAATAAAAAATCATCAGTCGCATTCGGGTCCGTCGGAGAAATGGCCGCGCACATCGAGCGCCGACGCTAATTGGAATATAATATGCGACAGTGATGGATGCTCGAGTAACTCATTGGATGGCAATGGTGGTTCGCATCGTGGTCTCATATGACGTCCACGAAAACCACGATGCAATCTCAGTACAACGTCACAGAATACGAAACGTAGTATTAGCGTACGTAAGAAGTCATCACCGAAGAACTGTACGTAAGAAGAGTCTGCAGTGCAAATAATGTTAATCACATACAATCTTATTACCTACACACAAATGAAATAAGTCACATTGCCATACCTATAAAACCTATGCCCTGTTCGATTTCATCGATGCGACAGCGCGTCACAAGTCTTGAAGCCTCTGTTATGAAGCGGTCTACGTGCGATTGGCAGCGCTCCCAATGATGTATGGGCACATCACCGACATTACAGATGTAGCAGAGCGCCGTCAGTGGAGAATGCAGGAACAATGTGAACAGTGAACCATGATGTTGGACATCAGCTGTAAAAAAGTAATTGGAATTATGTGATGAGTACCATGGGTAACATATTTAAGTAGAATATATGATTTGGATCACCTTGGAATGCGGGCGGTACATCCTGCGGTGACATTAATATAACTAATGGTTGGCCAAAGTACCGGGGGATGTGTTGAAAGACAAACGAATTATCCGAATCGATGATAATGAACATTGGTCTTCGTGTGAATGGATACAAGTCTCCGGGATATAAACAATGATTCTCCTTGTAGGACTTCCCTCGGCACGCTATGCCACCTCCTTCGACGCCATCACGCTTGACGCTCGTAGCAAGGCCACCCAATTCATAGCCATCTATAAATTTAATAAAAACAATGGTCACTGAAACAATATTTAACATTTCAGCAGTACAGGTTTTACGATATATTATTCTTTTGATAGAATGGCACAGCGAAAAAATAGGGTTACTACTCAATTTGTCAAAATTTCTATCAGGATAGTTTATATTCTTTCATTCTCGCGGCTTATTGCAACGAACCCTAATCACAATTCCAATATTTTAGACACATCTTTTTTCTTTTGTCCAACATTAGGTCCTCTGTGTATTTCAGAAAGTCCCATCCTGTATTCTCTGTGACCGTTCTACTTCAAACTAGTGACTTCAGAGTGATGTCGAAGTTTATATGCAATGTGTGGTAACTCTGGGACGTTTCCATATAGTTTAAAGAAGAGATAGTTTTCACCACAATGACCACCGAAACCTCTTTAAATACATTATATTATTTAACAACAATGAAAGTAGTCTCTAAAATGTAGTACATGTTCGGCGGATTGCTCACTAAAAAGTTTTACTTGCATGACAAATAGAACCACTTCAGTAAGACACTTTTTCTCACATAAGAAAAGTCTAATCATAATAATTAGGAACTAAAGATTCTGTTACTTACAGTCCTCTGGATGTTTTGTAGTCGAGAAACAACCATCAGCTGACATATATAAGAGTAATGCGCCTCCTGGAGGCAATTCTTTAAATCCACTAGCTAAGAACACCAGAAGTTGACTAATAGAAGGCTTGTATAGTAAATATTTGTGAGGATTGTCTCTATAATGACGGCCATTTTCTAAGTAACCCTTAGAACCTGGAACACCATATGGTGGTATGCGGCTGGCAGCCGGGCTGGCATCGTGCCCGTGCATGCCATGTGTAATGCTCATCGGATGCGTTGATTCCGTTGGTTCCCGTTCGAGCGTTTGTAACATTCTACAACATTAAAAAGAATAAATATTCAACTTTACAACGTTTAGATTAGACTGTATTTGACTTTACCTAAACATGTCCATTGTTAACTCAGAGAACTTCGCCTGTTCGCACGCCGAGCCAACAATGAGTATCTCCTGCAGGCTCAACGTCATGTGCGGCGAACGTTCACATGGTGGCGTCGTTAGCGGCGACAACCTAGAACCGGAACCACTGAATATCAGTTGGTGAAGTCAAGCTATTCTAAAGAGACGGCAGTGTGGGCCCGTGCTTTCACAGAAGAATTGAGAATGTGATGCTATAAATGGTGTGAGTATGTGGGAAGGTGGTGAGTATGTGGAAGTGGGCAGTGGGCGTGCCGATTGTTATACGACACGCACTGAATATGAAAATTGTGGCGAAGGGATTTGCTGGAGTGTGAAGTGAGGTTGTGATTTGACTGATCAACTGACTGAAATGTGTGTGCAAGTGACGCGTTGATCGGTGAGATGGAGTTAACTTAACAACAATAATTATAACAACAACAATGTCATAAGCAATTTACTCGTGAAAACCATAAAACAAGCAGAACAAAATAAAAATCGCATTTCGAGTTCGAAAGTTTCGGCTAAATAAAACAGTTATGCGCTGTAATTATGTAATTATGAATGAATGCATGAAATGTGCTGGCGATTGAGAATGAAAATAATGTATGCATACATGACTTTGATGTTGTTATATGATTGTTTCGGATGTTTCAAGTCTTCTGTGATAAGCACAATAACCTATATATAAATATCGTATCGCTTAAAACAACAAAATGTTATTAATAACCATAAACATAACTTATTTTTAAAGAATATTTCTTTTTTTGTTTTTGTTTTTTTCCAAATCATATTAAAGTTCGAAATTAATATGTAACCAGAGTACCTCCCAAAATAAATATGTACAATTCAACACGCAGTATTATTTTACTCTTTTTTTAGTTAGTTAGTAAGTTAGTTTTTTTAGGTATTAATTAAATTCTATTTCCTCCCACAGAAAGCACGGGCGCGGGCGACGGCGTTTTCACGGCGTCCGTGTTTAATTTTGCGTTTTGGCTCACCTGTGTGAAAGTATGATGGGATTGGAATCCGCATGAAGAACAGCCACTGCAGCTTCAGCTTTTATAAAACCTTTGATCTCTTCTAAAACTAATGACCATTCTAAATGGTCTTCTGGCTCGTAACTGCAATGGAAAATCGATTTTTGGTTGAAATTCTTAGACAATTGTTCAATGAAATATGATATGATTTGCATTTATTCATAATTACGTTGTCGTGTATTCCTGTATTTGCTTTTCCAGTTCCGTCACTAGCTCACGAACCAGCTTCATTTTCTTCAACAGCAAACAAACAACAATAAATCGCGCATAGTAGCGCAACTTCTTCACCATTAAATCGGGCCGATCTTCTTTGATCGCTCGCGAGTAATAAGCCCTACCCCTAATAGCTGCATAAAATTGATAAGCTTCGTTCAGGTAGTTCGTTTCGCTGGTTCTTAAGCTGGGAAATAAAAGAGTAATGATTGTTTATAAATATTTCGATACCGGTATAAAGAATTCCCTAGTTATAAAAACTTGTTTCTGTTAATTTTAAAAGCAAACGCATTTTAGTGTCTTCAGCTTTATGTGTTTTCTAGAAAATAATCGATCGTACGAAAATCTTTCGATACCTCAACATTTTTTCAAGATCTAAAGTCTACATTAATTGTTGTTAACTCGGCTAGAAGAAGAATGAGAAGAAAGTCTACATTCCTGTATGGGAAGCTCTCCATCAATTCCAGCTTGAGGCTACCAGACCACTGCAGCGTCTTCTAATGGAAGGTAGTTGCCATCAAGGCAGCAGCAGCTTCCTTCGGAAAAGTGTACATTTACCCCGATAACCGAGCGACTATTCTGGTTGTGAGATCGCTGGCTGTACGCCCAAATCTAGTATCGACGGAGTGAGGTCACCCTCACCCTTTTATCCGACTGGAAAATAGTCGCTATTCCGATGTCTTTTGAATGCTTGCGCTAAGCCTATGGACCTAAAGAGAACCTGGCTAGTGCTTGTTAACAATCAAAACTTATGCAAATGCGAGAGTTTAATTAAGATCCAACGTTTAGGATCAACCCTATTTACATTTGCCCATGAAAGGAGACGTAGAGGCCATTCAAAAGGCTTGCACCGGCATACTGGCGGCCATACCGGCCAACGAGCCGAAACACTCGTTCGACATGCTTTTGAACAGAGCAAAAAGCGGTATTGAAACAGAAGGACACTATTTTGAATAAAATAATTGATTTTGCAGAAAAAGCCATTTGTTCTTTTTTTTTAAGTCCTGTTTACTTTGGAACGCACCTTGTAAGTAAACGTATTATTCTAAAATTTCTTGGAAATAATATTTTTTCTTAATTTTAATGATTATGTAGAGAAATAAAACTGAATATATAAATATATTCTCAGTATCTATAATTTTGGCTAACTTATGGGTAATAATCGGAAGTGCGAAAAATATATAGAAAGTATAGAAATTATAAAACAAACGATTTTCATGCATTCTAGCAGTTTTAGTGCGTAAAATTGTGGATAAATGGATTTCTGTAACATTCAATATCCACATCTATTACCACACTATGTTCGCAATGTCACGTAAATTACTTAATTTACAAACACATCTTTTGATCTTTTATCTAAGCGTTCTTCTAATAAATTCCAATTTACAATGATCCAAGTGTAATTTGCAAAAACTAATAGAGACTTCTAAGTATGCACCCTAAGTTGCTACTTACTAGTAATGATAATAAAGCTGTCCAATTTTGCTTGCAATTTCGCCTATTTGCCAACGCTTCAGTCCGTATTTCGAGTCCAATACCATGCGATGCTGTTGTTGGAATTTCCATAATTTCGTGTAGACATCAAATGTGCGCCCAAAATATGCCTGCCACTGCCTGTGACCATATTGTGGCAGGTCTCTGCGAAGAAACAATTAAATATTAATATTCAAATTAACTGACCGAATGTATATAAGTTAGCTTACCGGAGTCCGTTGAAGAGTTGCTTAGACTTTTCGAGCAAATGACAAAACTCCAATACTAACTTTCGATCCTGTTCTTCTGTGGATTCCATTTTCACCATACCGTTTCAATTTCTAATGTGTTATGTGTAATATATTAAGGAGCTGAAATGTAATGCCAGGACTTAATAAAATACAAAATATGAATGAGTACAAGTAATTTAGGTAGAGATTAATTGAAATGATATTGGTTCTTAAAAGAAAGGTATAGTTAGCATATAAAAAGCAAGCGGGGTAGGCTTAAGATAAAAACAATTTTTCATTTTTAATACAATATTGTTTCAGTTCTATTTTGTATTATCGCCGTCACCGTACAAAATCAAAAACTCATTGCGCTCTTTCACATTTGTCTACTGAACTATGAAATACTGGCATACCGAATGAATGGGGAAATGCGAATTGCGGTTGTAGTGGCGATGTCTGTGGCATACTTACGAAAGTGATGGCCATCCACAGGGTGTGCGGGGGCCTGCAGCAGATATCTATGAGTGGCACTCACATTGAAAAAGCGATTAAGCACTTGAATGTATCTAATACTCTCAAACATTGCCAATTAAATCGTTCAAAGCAAAATAGTTTTAAGAAGCCGAGCACGTGCGGTGCGGCGCGGTGCGGTGAACATGGTAGACGTCAGTGCTTCAAATAAATAAACTGAATCATCTTTTGATTCAATAAAAGCTGCTGAAGGCATCATCGACGCCAAACTTGGCGGCAACAACACTAGTCCGATATGATCATCATCATTAACAGCAGCTGTTGTATGAATATGCACACACACACATATACACATATACATATGTAGCGAGGTGTTTGCCAACTATGCTCAGACATATGCACATACTTATGTATGTGCTCGTGTGTACTATTAGCTACATATCTGATTGCACTTGAAAGACAACAAAATATGGGAAATAGAAAAAATTGATAATATGAAAAATCTGCACTCAATGACAGGCTGCCAGGGGAATCAATTACATACATATTCGTACACGAGTGAAAGGCGACTTGGCGTAGGTGCTGCTGTAGCGGTAAAAGTGGTGCCAAAGGCACGAGAGGCACAGTGCGGTTAAATGTAGAATATACTAAGTGGCACACTTGACGTGCCAAGGGGAGATGAGGCATCGGCTTTTGGGGTAACTTATCACAAGTATTCGATGATTTTGTTTTATTTTTTATGTTGGATACATCGATAACTGCTTTGTAGTGGTAAATATTTTCGTAATAACAAAAATGTACATAACGGAGAAGAAGCACAAAATACGTCCGAGTATTTTTGCAAGTTAAGGCACTGGTATTTAAATTAGAATGTGAGTGATTCCAAGAAAAATGATATTCAAAGCAAATGCTTACATTTTTGTATTAGAAAAATTTTTCATTTTTTTTTTATTTTAAAGTAGAATTTCTTCCCCCAAATGTGTCTTTTATTTTATGCCAATACAAATTTTATATAAAATTTTTGGTTTTACACATAGTACATCTTGTAATATAAACCTATTTTTGCAAAAAAAAAAATTATAAACAGTACCGAAGTTTAAATACCCTTCACAGATGCATTTTTATAACATAAAATGTTAGAAAATGATCTCTAGCTTGATTTTGACCGATCAGTTTGTATAGCAGCTAAATGCTAAACTAGTGCGATCTGAACAATTTGTCCGGAGATTATACTGTTATCTTCAATAATAACTTGTGTCAAATTTCGTGACGATATCTTGTAAAATAAAGAAATTTTCGATACAACCTTGAGTGATCAGTTTGTATGTCAGCGGTTGCTGTAAGGTACTACGGAACAAGCGCATTTACAAATAAATTAAAATTTTAGTGGTTGAACATTCTTCTTAATTCTCTAAAGAATACAATATGTAAGTTTTCTGATATATAATAAGAAGGCCTCCTATGGTCCTCATAAAATGTGTAAATTAAATTACACAAACACTTTAAATCGCGGTCGCCTAACGCATGTGGAATGATCCATTTGCATTTTGCATGTATGTTTGTATTTAAGTGCACGCCGCTCATTATAGCCCTCAAAACTGTAGCACCTTGTTATTGTGCTACGGGGCCACTATTGACTTACTTATTTTAGCAACATACAAGTGCACCTATTCCATACATATACAAATACACACAACCACACAAAGTTGTAGACATAAAATGTAGAGTAGGCAGAAAGCATAAAAATACTTTTGTAAAAACTACTAATGCGAAAGCACGGAATAAGAGCGAGAAAGTAATACCAAACCCACACATATACACACAGTCATGTCAGACATTAAATTCCATATGTAACAGGAGACTGTGCATGTGTTAATATTAACTCAAGTGCGAACAGCGCGTAACGCGTCATATGCAATGAGGCGAGAAACGGGTGAGAAAATATTAGTAGCCAACTAAAAAATTCAAAAAATAAAAAGCCTTTGCACACAAACAAAACAGTTAAATATGAAATGGGTTAAACCAAAGCTGGTACATTGTAACATTTTCAAAATGTATGTGTCGGTTGCGCTCTTTTAGCTGCCTATGAGAATGAAAAAATTACGTATACGCCATGGATGTCATACGCAGCCGTCCGCAGGGTTACTGCTTTCAAATGCATTGATTTCAAAACACAAAGAAATAGTCTGCACTTGCGTAGAGGTTTTGAACGAAAACTGCTAAATTTGGAGCTTATCTACTTTTGTTGTCAGCAATTGTTGTTTTTATTGCATATATTTTTTAAGCGAATAATTTTAAATATGAAGATTCTTAAATTTTTGAAAGGTTATAATGATTTTTAAATACGGATCAGAATTAATAACATTTTATTATTATAAGCACATTGAAAGATTTGCTATTACCTGCCGAGAGATGATCTATACTAGAAAAACTTGTTTGATGTTGGCCAGAAATTAAGCGCTAACCCAGATGCTGCGTAGCGATCACGCCCACCTTCAACCCCCAGAGAGTTCGAAAAGTTCGATTTTTCTATCATTTTCATGATTAAAGAAGAATATATACTAGCGAATATTCAATTTTTAAATACATACCATTTTCGATTAAATTGAAAGGAAAATTAGGTTTTAATTATTATACATATTGTATATTGTATACCTGGGTTTGATAACTTTTAAAGCGTTTAATTTCCAATACTTAAATTTCTACGGTTTGAGAGCAGGAAATGAAGAAAATCAAAACCAGGCAAACAATAATCACAACTATATGCAGAGATGCGTTGAAAAAGTTCCAACAACAATAACAAATAGTAGTAAATGATGCTTGTACAACAAGTGTACATAGTAACAACAATAACAATAGTGGCTATGAATGCATCTTTATGTATAAATAATGCAGCATTTGGTAGACAGTTTGACAGACTGACAGGGGCGGCTCAAGTTTCCAAAGTTTAGACAGTTTCACCCAGCATCAAATACATGTTTTAAAGGATTAGTGAAAAATTATATCATATTTCACTGATTGAGTTTTATAAGTGTTTAGACTTAAATTGCAATATTAACCTGAACAGCCTATACTAGGTTTGCCACTAAGTTTTGCAACATCCAGAAAGAAACTTCGAAGAAGTTCGTCCGCCTGCACATACGCGAACTAATCCCTCAGTATTTTAACAAACGATCTGAAATTTTGCACACGTTTCTTTCACCACAAGAATTATTATTAATTATTTGTCATAATCAGCGCACTTTAGCAGCTGCCTTACAAAATTACTGATCAAATCAAGTTTTTGTATGAAAAAATTAAATAGATATCTTCACGAAATCCGCCATAGATTCTTGTTCAAGTCACCGATACAATCTCCAAAAATATTGCTCAGATTGGACAACTATAGCATATAGCTGCCTTTCATAGTGACCAATCAATATCAAGATAACGATCCTTCTCGCTATTTTACGCTTTAAAGAATACACCTATGAAAGGTATTATTGTAAATAAAGAAAAGTAAAAAAAAGAAAGTCTATAAGAGAGTTAATAGCTTAAAGTTACCTATAATTGTTATTAGTTATATCCCCTATGGAAATACTATAAGCGTAGTTCTAATATATTTATTTATTTTGTATGTGAATATTTTATATACGAATTACATAAATACATATGTATAATCAAATTGACATTGTGGTAGATACACTCCAAAACGCACAATATTCACTCGTCTCGTACTACATTTATCATTCACTGGGAACATCTCATCAATTCATTAACCTGCACAATCATACTTATACATATATGCATATACATATACATATAAGTATTTGTACAAGTATTTGCTTACTGCCTTTCAATTGCTTTAGAACAACAAACAGCAAATGTCGACAAACCCAGACGAATGCTCCGCCATCGTTCTCGTCGCCGACGCATAGAGCATGCCTCCAACCCTAAATAAACTTCATAGAGTATTTTTCTATTTCTATAGTGGGAAGCTGCTCAAAGTAGTGAATCAAATGAAGAAAAAAACACCAAAAAATAAATAAAAACCCATATAGGTATATAGCATATCACTGGGTGCATATATAGCAAGAGTCAGAATAAATGTAGTCTAACGAGCAGCGAGAGATCGCTGAATAGTTGGCGAATCGAAAAACTCATATTCGCACTTGCTGCTCATCAACATGTTCGTTACATCGCATTTCAAACCAGCGGGCGCGCCTCAAACTATGCAGCATTTTTCAAAAGCTACTCCCCCACATACATATTCATATAAATATCTAACTTATTTATTTCCAAATGTATATTTGGTTCACCTCTTTATATTTTTGAACTATTTGCAGGTACTTTTTATGCACGTGTGTGTATACATATATGCTGCTGGATTTGTTTAAGTGCTTTTTCAACCTGTGCTCTGCATATACTATACAGATATACAATTGGCTACCCTCTGAAATAAAACTACGGCGCTTTAACCTGCAACAGGCTATAAATAAAATCATCATTTAGTCTGCTGAATTGCTTAAATTTTGAGCGGCGTCCTTGTCTACTGTTCTGCAGTCTACCACATCTTAAGTCATTGTCTACATCTGCCTTTCATTCGCTTGCCCAGTTAGTTTAACGGTTTTTGTGCAAATAGCAAGGCTTTCAAAATTTTCTTATTATATATTATATAGTATTATCGTCGACCAAACTACTAGTTACATATGTACATTTCCAACGGTCGCGAACCGTACGTTCGCACGCATTTAAATTTTAAAAAACAAGGAAAACATAAATTTGTCTTAATTTTTGTTTTATGTTTCGATAGGATTTTGCTAGGTCTTTCCTTAGTGCAAAAAGTAGGATCTTTCGATTTTTATTTTTTAATATGTTAACAAGAAACATGCGGGCGCGAACGTACGAATAAAGGAAGTTGATTTTGGCTGCAACTAGAAAAACGCAAAAAATAGCGAAATGGAGCTAAATATTCTAAAAGGATTACTTATATTAAATTGGAATGAAGTAACTTCTCCTAACTAATTGCACGCTGAAATTTTTCCATTGGTTTTTTATTTATAATGTTGAGTAACGGTCGCGAACGTACGATTTTTCCATCAAGTTTTTATTTGGATTTTGGAACCCTTTATTAAATAAAGCAAACTTTTATTGATTGAAAAGATATAAACATATATAAAGCACAAGAAATATGTATTTAATATTGTTATATTTTGAATAGACCGTACGAGCAGTTCGTAGCTCAAGATTTTCGTAGTAGGAAACCGAATGCACCATTCTGATACCTGCATTTTCGGTTATTCCTTAATTTTCGTAAAAAGTAAAGTAAAGAGAATGCATCGTTTAAAACGACATTTTTTGTTCTCGTAATTGCCAGATTTTTCTTTTCACAACTGCTCCAACGCCATCGATTGCACCTTTACCATATGACGTTGCAAAATAGTTCCACTCAAGTTTTTACAACCAAATTCGGCCAGTAAATCAGGTAAACTCCAAGTAATAAACTTATTTTTAAATTGACTGCTACTTCCGTCCGAGAAAACGAAAATACTCTCAAATTTGCCATGCTGTTTTTTTATCTCTTGAATAAGCTTCGTTATGAAAACTTGAACATCGATTTTGCTGTGATGTAAACTATCACTAATTTCTGCAAACGACTTAGTTTCATTAAACATCCAAGCTACGCAAGTAAAAATGGAAACTTGCCTATAGTTGAAATGTGCGCTTTGAATTTCATTTTGACACACCACCCTATAATTTTCCGTAAAATCTATTTGTAGGACAAGTATAACAGTTCCTTACGTTTTCAAAATAATTTTGTTGTACTCACTTTACAATGAAATGTTGCTTGAAAATTGGCAGTTGAACTTGTAGTTCATGGAGCAAGTGCGATAACGCAGCAACAGTGTAAGTCAAAACTACACGATCGCCCAATTTCCTCCAGTACTGCCATTTAACATTTGCGTCCATTTTTGACAAGTGTTTTAGCGGCACAATATCTTTTACATCTTTTTTACACTTTTCGCAATCGTTTGTCGTACAATTTTCATTTTCGATATTGCAACAAACTAATTTTAAGAAAGTTTCGAAGCCTTCGGAAAAACATTCTATAACTGTCGCACAGCCCATTAACAAAAAACTGAAATTGGCGTGACGCATGCATACATACATGTTGTGTGGCATTTTGCTCGAAAGTTGTACATTTCTTGGACGACATTCGAAAAATCGTGATTTACTTACGCTTTTCGCAATTGCATCTTTTTTATAAACCTCGTAAACTTCCTAAGCATAAAACGCTTAGCACCAATTTTCCCATCAACAATGAGTGTATCCCTTTTTCCTGTAGCCTGAGCGCTGATATCTTCACGCAAACAAATTTCTTTCGCCAATTTTAATTTTGTTTCCAATTCTAAGTCACTTTCAAATGTACGAGTATTTTTTCTTTACAATTTGTTGGTTCGATATACTTTTTATGCAGTGCAGCAATGACTTCCGCTTTCTTTGCCAAGTCTCTTGGCAATGCATTTTCAGCTTTCTTTAGGTCTTTSCCCAATGTTTGTTTGCAAGTATAAGTAATATGTTCTTCTCCTTGTCTACTGTAATTTTATTATTTTTTTTTTKTGACGGTATATTTTCAACCTCTCACGTTCTTTTAACAGCTTGTTGTTTTTTGGCAATTTCGATAGTTCTGAGCGGCGTTTTCTCATTCTTTCAACTGCTTTTTCACGATATTTTTTATCTTTTCGGGATCGCTTTTGATTTTGTCTAAGTACACCTGATGTTTGACCTTTTGCGATTTAGCACATTTTTTACCCATTTTTATAAATAAATATAAATATGTGCGTATTAAAATAATAATTAAAATATGTACTTGTTTAGAAACAAATCAATACTTACGGTCGCAAACTTACGAAATTTTGAAAATCGAAATAAAAAAATTTTTGATTACGGATGCTTAACTTGCTTTAATCGTGTTTTTTTAGGCACCTGTTTGCATTCAATGTGAGGTAATAGCAATAAATGACGTTTTTGGTCGCCAACGTACGATTAGATCATAGATAATAAGCAAAATAAAAATGTTACCGTTATTCGATTTTTGTTTGGCCTCTTTGCATTTTTCTCTTCTTATTTGGTATTAATAAAGAGATTTTGTGGAAAAGTACAACCATAACATAAGTTATTCATATAAAATAACTCAAGAGAAAAAATACTTGTAGAGTAGCTCAAAGTAAAAACAAATAAGTTTTCAGGTTTCAGGTCAAATTTTTCATGAAAATACCAGAGAGAGGTTATGAAAACATTATATTCAAAAAATTTCAACATCTTTGTAAAATCTTATTAAAAAAAAATTTTATCTTTATTAACATTTTAATTTTTGGTCCTGGTTGACGATTCTTTGGAAATGTATGTATTGCACACAAACTCAAAAAGTCCACCAACGTTGGTGCTCCATAAATCCGTGAAAAACATTTATTTTTAGATAACTACTCTTCCACACTTTGTTCCTCAAAAATATGGACTAATTTATATTTTATACTCTCGCAAAATGATTCATAGGGTATAATAGTTTTGTTCTCTTAACGGTTGTGTGTCCTTACACTTTATTAGATTTATTTTTGACAATCCGCAATCACTTCAAAGCAATGTTCACATCATTTCTTTCTGACATTTCTTAATACGGTATGAAAACGGCTGAAATAATGCAATTATAAACGTGATTTTTAAATTTCCGTTTGAGTTCGGTTAATGTCTAAAATTAAACTAATGAATTATCTTAGATATACTTGGCAAAGTCTTTCACTCCATTTCATTCCATGAATTAGTACAGCCCGCATATACTACATATATACTAAATAATATTTATCGATATTCCAGGTGATTTTATGCCAAATACGTTATTGTCAATTATCTTAATTACGATTGACACATTTTTGTGAACTGGTGTAAGGGAAGACCTTTCCCTAGCCACAATAGTATAGTGATTTTCGACCCAACAATTGACCTTGAGCGGAATATAATTTTGAATATCTGAGATATTTTATTAGCATAATGTGAGTATGTTATATAATATTCGGTTCCAACCGAACTTACTTGTTCCTTATTTGTTATTTGTATACTTTTTTTTAATTAAGAAACACGCTCTAATTGAGTTCATATTCATTATTCAGGTTATTAATTATATTATTTGTGGATAATGCACGTAGTTCGATAAGAAGCTTTCTATATCAGTTTATACATGCATACCGGTGTATATGTACATATGGGTATCTATATATTGCGCACATCGATCCAAAAATAGGTTAATTTTACGCGCTCAAATGAATTAAATCCTTAAATATACTCATATATATTAAAATCTCTACAGCAGAAAGAGTTGAAAGGACTTGTTACTGTTTATAGTGGTTGTGTCAGCCTTTTCATTATTGAAAAGTGAGAAATTTTTGTCACATGCAAGTTTACACTGACACAATACATATGCATAAAATGCATATAACGGTATAAAGAGAAATTAACCTACATTGAAATTTATTTGTGTGCTAATAAAGGAAAGTTTTTTTCAGTATTATGTTTATGTACATATTAGGGAGTTAGTTTAGAAGCCCTTTATATACATTAATAGTATATAATTTTATTACACAAACAATTTCCATGTTTATCGTGCGCATTTAATGGTTGTCTTAAAGGTAATTATTATAATTATTTGAGCGAATTACTCGGATGTATGTATATATGTATGTACCGCTATACAAAAATTTTTGACACGCAATAAATATATTACATTATTTATTTGCTAATGAAGTCATAACATTTGCAAAACAAAACAAGTAAAGAATGCTAATTTCGGGTGCAACCAACTATTTTATACTTTGGCAACTTTGAAGAACAATGCCAGGGAATGCCTTAAGGTGGAAAATGTCAACCAAAGGATCGGAATCCAAGCAATTTTATATACACATGTATGACTTACACACTGACCGACATATTCGGCATAAGATTTGTTATAAAAATGGAAATCACTATACGTAGTAAATGTTAATGGGGGGTAGTATCGACCCAATTTTATCCACATACTCAAAAAATGTTTCCTGCGTTTCATTAAGGTACCTTACGTATAATCACCAATCATATGGAACAAAGTCAAGTGGATGTTTGAAAACCTTGGTAATAGTTATATGGGACCTAGGTGAAGTTTTCGCCCAATTTTATCTCTTTTAAGTACAATGATATACTGTTATGATTAAAACATGTTATGAAATTTTCATTGGGATAACTAAAATATTGGTCGATATAACCAGCAAAAAGTCACCCGGAAGTGGGGTCTCAGGGAAGCGGTGACCCGATTCAACCCATTCTTTACTATTGTCGGGAAAGGATTCTGTCTGAATTTCAATTGTATGTCTCCCGCATTGATCGATATTTGCAGGCATGGTTGTAGTCCGATTTCTCACATTTTCGCACTGTGACGTAGGAATACAGGTATGAGAAAAATGCAAAGTACCTAATATGATATTATGAATGATGTGTGATATCAACAAAATATGGGCGGTGCCACGCTTATCATCCAATTTTCACAACAGCTCCCATAAAGCCCTCTCATACCATCTCGGAGGTAAAATTTAATGTCTCTGGTGCAATTAGTCATTAGATTTATTGCGTTTTAGTTGTTTTGAACAGGACCGTTATATGGGGGGTAACCGGGGTTATTTTAACACTGTTATTTGGTTCTTATAATATTTGGGCTGAGAAAATTTCGTTGTTCTAGCCTTAGTGGTTTAGGGGATATGTACATTAAACTTATTATCACAGGTGGTCCTTGCTACTGCGATCGCTAGTTTTGCTATATATCCATAGTCTGTGCTAAGCTAAAGCACTTTATATGCTTTCGTTAATGGCGTTTTGTGGGCGTGAACAGAACGGCCAGAAGATTTCCTTTTATGGTAACGGCTAGCGACTAGAGGATTTTATTACGGCTATGTATGCGGAGTAGAGAATTATAGGTTTTCAGGTTATTTTCTAAAATCTTAGTCGGAATTTCAATATCATATCGATTTGATATAAAGATCTACTTATATCATTCTTTCTTTTTTTCTGGTGTTTGCGAGAGTTTTGAGATAAAAAAATTAAACATAAACCTAACCTAATAATTTTGTTCTCGAAATAGTACGAATGATTGCTGACCGCTCAGATATTTCACGATACACTTATTCAGCCCTAGAGAGAGGATCATCGTTGTCCAACACTACTAAGATAGTCCTTTTGGTTTAGGCCATGAACTATCCACGCGTTTATGACGATACTTGATGTTGGAATGGGGTATTCATAAACGGTTTGGTAAACTTTAAGAAATTTTAATGATAAGCAATTTAATAAGAATTTGGATTTATTAAAAATCAATACACAAAATACCGAGCTTTAAGCATTAGTCAGACATTCAATAGACACATTCACGATGACTACATATGGATGGCGGTATAAAACTATAATATCCTAGTTCTTTAAGAAGCATGGGAAATATTAATCTATTGTGAAGCTCAAATTTCAATACTAATAATGAGGGTAATTAAATTAGATTAGATTTTAGACAGAATACAACTTCCACAGTTATTTATGGATTTCCGAACACCTGCTTGGTAATCATGGCTCTCAACAGAATTAATGTTGCATACAAGCGATCAGAAGTTATAAAAGTGCATTCACTTATTGTTACAATCGCTGTTGATGATTACCATATATTTCTAAAGCAAATAAATATTTCAACGTTGCTTTTTCAGAGTGTGTAAGTGGTGTAAGAAACTTTCATTCACTATTAATTCTTTTCCAAGAATACATTTTTTTAATTGCTCAGCATTCGAAAACTGCCAGCAATTAACACATTTCATACACACACACTTACCTTAGTAATGTAACAGGTTTTTAGCTTTCGATTTAATTATAGCTGGTATTTAATTCAATAATAGAAATTAAGTGACGCAATTCAGCGAATACGAAATGAAGAGTTTGCGGTTATACTACACTATAATAATATACCCGACCTTACTGGTAGTAGGACGAGGTATAAAAAAAATAATCTCTAAAAAATAAAATATTCCATAATGAAAAAATATCATTGTCTCATTAAAAAGGGAAAAGGCGATAACTTCGCCCAAACAGGTGTATTTCTTATAGTTAGCATAAGAGGCTATAAAAAGATCTTTATTTTGATTTTGATCGGTCTGTTTGTATAACAGATTTATGTTATAGCGATCTGAATAATATGTCCCGAGATTTTCCCTTTGCCCAGGATAATATCGATGTCAAATTTCGTGAAGATATCTGGTAAAAAAAAGTTTTCCTTGACTTGATTTTCATCGGTTATTTTGTATGGCATCCAGATGTATACATATGTATGTACTTTTCATTTTAATTTTGAAGATACGCTAGATGATTGCCGAATATGTGCATCGACGAATATTCGAGTATAAATAATATGTAAATAAGCTTTTACACTTTCACATACACGCACACAAACATATTTATATATAAATTATTTATAGAGTTGTGTACGTTTAAAGTTATGTATGCGGAAATACAAATGCAGTGGCCTACTTTTAAGGTGCCAAGGCGGTGATTCTGTTTTTTTGTGGTTGTGATGCTGAAAAGGACCTCAATGTGCTCATTTGCATACGTATGTACATACAACGTCATAAATAGTTGATTTTTAAACATTCTTTCTAAATATATAAAGTGTTTAAATTTTATATATTATCTCTTTTTATACATATAGAGATTATATTAGACTATATTTCTGATTTAATTTGTATTAATGTGGAATTAGATCACTCACTCTACACGCGTATTTTGCTTAATTTAATGATTTAGATTTTTTACTTGTGTTACTTTAGAACTTTTGTTTATTTGTCGTTAGTTCCGCCTTTCATTGTGATCTGCATCACTTGTTTAACCCTTTATTACTCGTATTTATTTTCTTTTACCTTTTTACGATTTTTTATATTGCATTAGCAATCAATTCAATTAACACTTTTATTCACTACTCATAAGTAGTTTTATGTACGTAAAGACACACACGCATTCTCATGAACTTACCATGCTTATTGACCTAGCCTAATTTATTAAACATTTATAAATATTTGCTTTTGACACGATTTGACAGCCAACATTTTCGTAAAGCCACTCAAGCAACTACTCTCCACATACGCACCTCGCTCACAACTCATTGGACAACTATACGAATTTCTTGTTTTACTTCCGCATCTGCATTTAGCATCGGCACACGTTCTACTGGCGATAACGGCATTGCTGCGATTCCGATTCGAGCTCGTGAAGGCATCGTAGTGGAAATATGCATATTTACCCCTGCAACACGAACTGATTTTCAGAGCTTCATTCAACGAATTTAACTAAACAGAAATCACACATGCACATATAGCCATATACGTATGTGAGTGGAAGTGACATATTGACCTTTGACAAAGTAATCGAATATGCTGCACGCACTAAACGAGGTAATTATCGCTATTTAATATTAATGGATGCGAAGATGGGTTGATTAAAAATAAAAAGCAGCTAAAACTCATGGAAAATTTACACAAATCTTTTTTTCGCTTCTAAACACAGGCAAACACAAAACTTGATCACTGCAACCACGCACAGAGTCACCGTGCCGTTGCTGGCGCCTACGAGTCCTGCGCGTGCACGCGACAAGCTCACAGACAAACACTCGCACTCCACAAACCACAAGCCGCGTATGTCCAAGCATGTGTGTGTATGTATTGTAGTTAATACGGAAGCATTTCCAAACACGTTTGTACCTTGTTGTGAAACCGCAGCTCATTGTGTTGTCGTTTTTTTGCTCTTCGCCATTATCCTTAGCGCCGCTGCCGCTGAGCAGTTGCCACTCCGCGGCGAGTTGTTGTTGTTGCTGTTTCTGCTGCTGTTGCTGCTGCTGTTTTCGTATTTATCTTTGAATTCAATTCGTCTTCTGCACTTGAATGCCTTTTCGTCGTCGTTGTCTTTTCGCATGAATTCTGCTATTTTCGGATTACTTTGACTTAACGTGACTTCGCTGTTTCACACTTTGCCGCGCTTGTCACTGCTTTGCTTGTGTTTAAGGTCCTTACATGTCCTGCACGCCAGACAGACTCACCTACACATGCTCGCATATCAAATCTGCAGTGTGCTTTTAGGCGTGATACATATATAATTAAAATTTTTTTGCAATGACCATTGTTCACACATACGTCACGATATCACAGCGACATTAAACACCCACATGTTTTACTTCGCTTTGCGGTAAAACAATTTCGGCCCGTTGTTCCATTCCGTTGATGAGAGCACACTTCGAGGCATCGCTTCAAACAATAAATTCATAGCATTTGCCCGATTAATTTGGATTTTTTCCAAACCTAATCGCAGAGTTTTATTCAAAACTGGAAGTAAATCGGCATTCGCGGCATTTTAGTGAGTCTACGAATAGCGTTTTGTCGCGCTTAACGATGGTCGATTTACGGCGACTCCCCTTGTGCCCTGCTGCCGTTCTACTCGCGTTCGCCTGACCAATTTCGCGTTACTGGCTCGGACCCGTCCTCGAACTCGGACTCGAAATGTGTGCCTTTTTAGTCGCAGCTTTTGCTTGTACTGCTGCCGTTCAAATTTTGACATATGTTCGTATGTGCGGATTTGCCGGTTCTGCGGTGCTCTTTCGTTCGGTGTTCGCTTTTTCTTCCTTGTGTAACTGTTGTTGTTGTTGTTGTTGTTGTTGTTGGTAACTCACTATTTCACACTGACTAGCTACTTGGCCTGTCAAATTTTTCATCATCAATATATCAACTTTTCATCGTTATTTTGAATGAAATTTCTATCGTTTTTATTGGCTACACGTTTACACTAAATGATGAATTGGTTTTCATTACTTTAAAACTAGTTTACTAGCAATTATTTGATGATTTTTTCCTATTTAAAATTGTGCTCACTTACGTCTACGTATTGTTTCGATATTGAACTTTTTCGGATTTACATTTTTAACGAAGGGTGGTTTATTGATTTTTTACACACCGTCCACACCACAACGACCTAACTATAAGTATGCGCATGCGCAGTGAGCACTGTGCGCAGGAAGTGCTGAGCATTTCGCCAACAATTTGGTTGCTGAGGGTAATTTCCTAGTTTTTGAGTGGGCGCTGCTTTATCGCTCGCAGTGAGTATTGTACTAAGCTTACGTTTCCCAAAGTAAATGCAGATATTTCAAAATCGTTTATTACTCACCCCATTACAATTACAACAGGGTTCACCAAATGTCATAGAAATATATTTTCAGAGTTCCACTTTTACAAAAATAAACGACGAATGTGTTTAAAGGAAAACTGCTTGTATTTACTTTTTCAACAGTTTATTTAATAGTTAAATAATAATATTAAAAAAAAATATAAAAATATAACTCATTTTGCAAATAAATTCAATATTATTTCTTTTACGAGGGCAAGTGTTGCAACGATTTAATAATTTTTTGCTAACAGCCCTCTAAGTTACTTATTCCTATTAATAATATCTTTTACGTTTTCGGTATCAATCGTGGTACTAAATACTGTAAATTGTATAAATGTACCTTAAACTAAGATCTGTGAACAGTGGCGTTTGCAGTTTACTACTGTGGGAAAAAATTAATAGGACTTTTTAATTTAAATTATGCGCGAAAACCCATTCTTGAAATATAATTTCTAGGTTGGTAAGACTGTCAGTGACATATATGTCAAATGTTTCATCCAAATAACCATTATTGCTAAATATATGCTTGTCTTTCTGAACGGCATGAATTGAATTCGGTGATTTTTACGATAAACGTTATTTTGTGTGCGGAAAGAATTTTCTCGTGCCTGAACATTCGGAATGTTGGAAGAAGCCTTTGGTGATAAGTACTTGTTGCGAGCAAATGTTTTTGATCGGTAAAGATTATTCAAAGAGGGCACGAGAACGCGTTGACAACGAACCACGTCCAGGACGGCCATCAGCATCAACTGACAACACTTCAATAAAATAAAAGAATTGGTGCTTGAAAATCGATGATTAATAGTCAGAGATCTTGCTGGCATTTTTGGAAAATCGGAAGATCAATGAAAACCATTTCGAAAAATCATTTGGGCCTAAGAAAAGTGAAAGCATACTTGGTTCTATAATCACTTAATTTTTTCGAAAAATAGCGTCGCGTTAACGTCTGTGAACGTCTGCTTTATTATTGAAGCTATGCTTACGACCCAATCAACCAATATCGTACTGCATCCACTGTATTCACCTGATTTAGCTCCGAGTGATCTCTAGAAAACTGAAACGACCGCTCCGGCGAAACCATTTTGAGTCAATTTAAGACATTAAACGTGAATCGTTTAATTAAGGGCTATTCCAAAAATTTACTGTAACAACTGTATCGAGAAATGAAAAAAACGTTGGCACAAGTATATTGAAACCAAGGGGTATTACTTTGAGGGGGACGACATATATTTTGAAAAATAAATTAAGAATTTTCAAATTATGAACAAAGTCTTACCATTTTTTCTTATAGTAAACAAGCGAACCTGAAGAGCGTCTTTAGCATTAGATGACAAGAGATTGACTTGTCTAAACCTTGATTTAGTACCAAATGGCTTGAAGAATACTTCCCGATCTGGATTAATTATCTTGCGCTGCTCCTTGGCGAATTCTTATGCTATATATTTATTGCGAAAAGGCACCTACCTTGGCGCAATTTTTCTATTTCATTAGTTAATTCTTAAACTTTGACATAAAAAAATTTCACTTTTTTTCATAATGCTTGAAGGATTCATGAGGGCAACGCTGCGGCCCGACATAGTCGACTGCTTGCTAAATTTTAGCCTCAGGCTCTTGAAGCCAAAAACATTTTTTTTACTTAATATTTATAACCCTAACTACATCCAAGCTTACTTAAAAAATTGAAAATCCAATCGGAAGGACAGCGATTTAAAAAGGGCATTTTTTGACAATGTTTTCAAGTTAAAACAAATAAGAAAGTGCTAAATTCAGGTATAACAGAACTTTTATACTCTTGCAACTCGTGAAAATCAAAGCAGGGAAAATACCTTTTGGTGCAGTAAAAGTAATATTAAATTATATTAAACTCTAAAGAACTTTTACCACAATTACATCGAAGCTCCAATACCTTTTACAGGGCCATTTCTTATAACATAAAGACTTTTAGACGATTTTTATCCTGACTTTGATCGATCAGTTTGTATGACAGATATACGCTAATTTGATTACTTTTCATGAGACCAATGGCGCCTTTGTTTACAGTTCACAACTTTCATTTACTTTTAGTAAAGTCGACAACCTTTGTTTACATTTGGGGTCGATGACCCATTTGTATACATATTATGAGCTGGCATACATATTATCAGTAACCTTTTTGTTTACATTTTTCAGAGGTCAATGAGCTATTTGCATACATTTTATGAGATTAGTGACCCTTTTGTTCACATGTAGGAAAGTTCACAACCTTTGGTATCAATGCGCCTTTTGATACGGTTTATGAAGTCGATGAGGCGTTTGTTTAATTTTTTGTTTAAATTTTATCAAGGTCAATAACTCATTTGTTTACATTTTATAAAGTCAATGACCTTTTTGTGTACATCAGTATCAAGGAAACCAAGTAAAAAGTTGACTTCGGTTGTACCGGAGCTATAATCTTCGCTATAACCTTCACAAAGACAAGATGACATGTAGATCATTTTATTTAAAGGGTGTTCCATATAAGCGTTCGACCGTCATTATTCGACGATATCGTCAATGGATTGCAACCAAATTAAGTTATAATATATCATAGATTACAGACTTATTTTGTTTTATTTCCACATTTTACTTCCAAAAAGGCTAAATTTAATATATTGAGTTGATGTCAAATCTGCATTTATTTTATTAGGGATATGAGGTTTAGAAAGAGGTCTATGGTAAGTCAACCCCACGGTTTGGGGCTCGATAGGTCGTGACCAAAATGTCGTTGATGAAATCCTTTATACGGCTTCTTCCTAGTTATTGCTACAAATGAAATATGAATTTTCCAAGAGTTTATTTATTTTGGGTTTATAACACTTTCCTTACCTCTTCAACTCGTAAATAAATGACTTGAAAAAATATATATTAGCGATATTAAGCTTCCGAACACAAATCAAACTTTTCCTATATTTAACACAGTTTAATTGCAATTTATTCATTTTAAACACATATGTAGGTATTAGTTAATGTGTATATATATGAATGTATGTACTTCATACCTACAGGCACACACCCTCTTAAAAAATACAAAGTATTATGTTGTATGCGCCACAATTATATAATATAACTTACACTTTGTATGTATGAACGTACATATGTATGTGTGTGTATATATTTTTTTTATTCCTCAATATTATTATATTCTTGTGCTTATATTGTTAGACTAAATGCAGAAATTGCTGCTTCACACATAAGATTAAGAAGATCTCGCCTCTATAGACACATAATCATAGAAAGTTTACAAGTATATAATATTTCAGTATGTGCTATGTAATATCACAATTCATTCAAATAAAAACATTTGCTTTTAATTATTCTGTTAAAATCTTGAGAAAGTTGTTGCAACAAAAAAATTTTAAACTTAGTAGTTTTAAGTAGACCTAAAGATGGGCATGCAATTCAGTCTTCAATAAAAAAGATAATAGCTATAATTTATGGGCAAAATATTAAATAAATTGTATATATTTTAAATTTTTGGTTAATACTACTGAAACGTATTCGCAGTTTAGTGCAGGCTTATAAAGTTACTCTTGAACTTCTATGTTAAAATTTTATTTATCTTTGGTTAAATATGAGCACTAGTTGTAACATTTCATACGTAATACATATGTATGTATATACAATAACTATAGTTAAGTTACCGTAATTAAAAAAAAACTATAAAAACTATTTTTTCCCTCACTGTATGAACGAAATCGTTTTGTTGCTGGCATACATTGTATCTTTAAATTGGCTGTTTGAACTTTAAAGTAATTGTTTCGGAACTCTATTATTATTATTATTACTTCGGTTGGCCTAAAAAACTGCCCACAGCTCTACTCTACACAAGCATACATAAACACAATATGCATATAAGTACATATAAACTTCTACAAATTTGTTATTGCATTGTTTACTATTCGAGTCTTTTTTTTTACGTTTTAAAATCTGTTCGAGAGTTTCGCTAAAAAATGCTTAAAACTTGACTCGTGTAACGGTTCGTTTTCTTGTAATATCGTTGTATGTAACGGATGAGTAAAATTTCAGTATATTGTGCAATATAATATTTATGTCAATATATTTGGCTGTACGTTTTATAGTTTCTTTGTCTCATTAATGTTTTATATCTAAGGTTATGCATACATATATATGAACATAGTCATAAGTACGGTTTACTTTTCTTTTAAACCCTTCTTCAATAAAAATTTCCTTCAGTACTTATGCAGAGAACTTTGTACGAAATGGAATTTGGCATTATCTTCATAGACACTCAAGTAAGGCAAAAAAAAATTTAAAAAAAGGACTATTTTCCATATATATATATTTTTTCAAAACTATGATTTGGGATTTCAACGTAACCTAACTAAGTATTAACTGAACTAATGTATTACTGCCTTGTTATAAAAAATTTTTAGCACTTTTTTCCTCTTCAAATTTGTATGGGTTCCTAGAAATGATTCTACACGTTTATTTCATATATTTATTTAGTTCCATTGTATTGCGCTCCTATCGTATATTCCTTAGAGCACACTTATGCCGCAGATTATCAACAGACTTGCAGCAGTTTGAAGTATAAAATTGTTTGGTTCCTTCTGTGTAACTTAGCTTTCATAAATTTTTAATCTATATTCCATATAAGCGCGATGTTAAGCAACAAATAGAAATAAAACGCCGATGATTTTTAAGTCCAGCTTTTACAGACCTATTATCGGAATTAAAAAACTCCAATTGAATAATGCCAGTCACACCAATATATTGTGCTTAAGATTATCTTATTTAAGCCACATAGCTTGTATCTACAAAATTGTGGCGATATTAAGTCCGTAGTCCTGAACTCAACTACAACACCAGAGTTTCATCTGAAAGTCTTCAATAAGCTTCTAAATTTGCCTTGGCCGACCTTAACTAAATTTTTGTTTGCCCTTTTCCACTTTCTACTATCTCATCCTTTGCATCGTAAAAAATTCTTATTTAGACCAACTTTCACTTTCCTATTTGATTGGTCTAAACGAGCGTGGCCTACAATCGTGTCACTTCGGATACTGTCGCCACATCTCCCGAAACACCAGTTGTTGTCGTCTGCACTGTGGAAGTGCCGGCGTCCAATGTCGGACGTGGTAAATGTGAATAGTAGCCCATTTGACAGTTGTTGTGATGCGAAACTTTTGCCGCCTGATTAATTTGATATTGTGCCGCCTTGAGGGCTTGTTGTTGTTGCTTCGTCATACAATCACACGTTGTTTGCGGCACCGGTGCTGCAATCAGTTCTTCCGTTGATTTAGCCATAATCTTCGTTGTAGTCGTTGTCGTAATAAGTTCTTCGACGAATTGGGATGGCGGTGGCGCATAGTTTTCTACATCGGTGTAAGTGGAGTAGCGACCGTAGGGATTTTTACGTGGTATGGAGTGACGTTGTTGTGCGATTTGTAGTTTCATAGCGGGTTTTACGGTCACCGTGTCCAAGTAGCCATAGCCAAAGCCGTAACCGCCCACCGCTTTAGTTGTCAGATTATCCCAAGACTTCGGCTTTTGCACGTATGTGGCTTGTGGATAGATTTGCGAAGGTTGCACTTGTGTGGCAGTAATGTGATAACGTTGTTGATAGACGCCGTGTACGTGCGCCGTTGGCTGTTGATGGTGTTGTGTATGCGGCTGTTGTTGCGACTGTTGTGCATGTTGTTGCGGGTATTGTTGGTAAGACTGGCGAGATTTGGTGGAGTGTTGTCGAGATGCTGAATGCTCACTCTTTGGATCCCAGTACAAGGTGTCCGTACTAAGCGATGTGGTATATGAAGTAGAGTCGGCTGGCGCGAATTCACTCGATGTACAAGAATGTAGACTGCAGTGGCTCATTAGACCGGTGGTCAAATCATAATAACGAGAGCGCATGCTGCCATTTTGAGAATCGCAATTACCGCGTGGCTGGGGCTGTGACTGTTGAAGATGTTGGTGTTGCTGTTGATGTTGTTGTGGTGAAAGATGATGGTGGTGATGATGTTGCTGCTGTTGTTGTTGCTGTGGCTGCTGTTGCAGGATTTCTTGTGGGGTATGATGATGATGATGATGCATGTGATGACGCGTGATACCCGGCGAGGTGTGTGAAGTCTGCGACTTAGGTCTAGATGGATGTTCCTTGGAATCACGCTCGCGATCACGATGTTTATGCTTGTGTGTATGTTCCTTATGACGTGTACGACGTCGCGTTGGCACACAATGTGCATCACAGCACGGGCTTGCCAGATCATAGGCATCTAAACTGATATTGTCGCCATTGCCATTACCATTGCCCCCTGCGATGGTTATTCCGCCAGCAGCACCCATTGTAGCCGCAGCAGTAGCCGCTGCTTTTTCTGCCGATTTCCACCGAAAGTGACCGATACAGGGATTACACGAATGGCCATAACAATGCTTTGAGGACTTGTGTGCCTTTTGTGACATAACTGGCGTTGTGGTTTGTTGATGTTGCTGCTGCTGCAGCTGTTGTTGTTGTTGTTGGTAATGCTGTTGTTCCACTGAGTGCTGTTTATTTGGCGGCTTATGCTTTTCACATGTTCGCGGTGGCGGTACTGGAGCTTGTGCGCTGGCTCCGCTCTGTGCTTGACTCAAGACGCTGCGATGGGAAAGACTCGCCAAGCCTGTGGCCGTGTCAACCGATTCTGTATGACGTAAAATAAAGTGCTGATCACTTGGACTACGCTGTATGCCTTCATTACCACAGCTGGAGGTAGCTAAATGCTCGCCGCTGCTATTGGATGTGACCGGTTTCATTACATAACGATAGGTCGGATCCAAGTAATGATAGGTGAGTGTAAATTGCGCTGGTGGCGGTATGATAGCCTGCTGTTGCGACTGAAATCTTGCCATGCTGGGAACATCTTCGGTGGAAAGTGCCGGTCGATAGTACGGCAAATTTTCACCATCTGTTGGCGATGTACGGCTTTCGGCGTCAGTCGGTGACGTGCTGGCTTTTTTGCGCGCTGGTAAGCTATGTGTCTTCCACTTGCCTTCGAGTAGTTCACGTTCTCGCAGGCAAATTCGCTCCAGTTCATTCATTTTGCTGTGCAATAAGTTTTGTAATTGTATATAGCGCATGTGGAGATCCACCTGTGAGAGACAAGAAAGCGATTACAACAAAATATTACCACAATAAATTATGAATTCATACATACCTTACGCACACAGTCTTCAAAAAGCACAACCATACGCATGCGCGTATCACAGCTCTTTATAAAATCGACAATTGTCTTATGATCAGCTTTCTCCATATCACTACCGTTTATCGAGAGTATAACATCACCTTCACGCATACCGGCCTTATAAGCCGGTCCATCATATTCCACATAATCGACATAAGTGATCATTTCTACTTCTTGATCCTTCTTATAATGAATGCCATAGCTCTGCAGTGTGAAGCCGTACGAGTCATTCTTCTTTTCAATGATAATGGTACGTCTACGACGATCTTCATCGGGTTTCGTTGCTAAAAAACGTTCCGATCTGACACGTCCAATGACATGCGTTGACTGTGACATCTAGAACGGAGCAAGAGAGAAGAGAGTTTAGGTTTTTAGGCGTAATAATTTACTATATTTAAATAAAAGAAATATAAATAAACCGTAACTTGAATAAAGTCAATCTTAACCTACTTTATAGCAAAATTTTACGTTATCAAACAAATATTTTTCATTAACAACTTATTAAATCTTCTAAACTTACGAATCTTGGCGGTAACGAACGTCCTCAAAGCCAGCTAATAGTTCGTGCAAGATAAAAGTCTACGATTTCGTATTAACTGAACGACGATTGAGGGTACGCGAAATTCCTGGGACAATAGGCATATCTAAAGATGGCGTGGATCATAGCTTTCACGAATTATCGAAATCGCTTCGACGCGATGGATGTCACGCAATTAGAAGGAGTTTGTGCGTGACAATCAACGAAATTCGGACCCACTGGTACACAACAGAGACTAGGGAACAAAATGGGGTTTTCATCCGGCGAACTTTCTCCAAAAAAAGCTGGGACAGCCCTGTCGTTCGAAAAGGCAAAAACCACAATTTTTTGGGAGTCAGAAGCTATGATATCCATTGGCTACCTGGAGAGGAACAAATCGGTCACTTGGAAAGAGTTTCAAGCGGAAAAGCCAATACCATTTGGGGAAAAAATGTTGCTCCCCCATAAAAATGCACTGACTCATATGCGGTCCCCAAGGGGAATCTGAAGAGTACCATAGTAATGGAGACTTCTTGCAATGAAATTAGGGATCAAAGATGAGAAATTTTTGTCTGGATTACAGAATCTATTAGTCAGTCAAAATAAGTGGTAATCACTGACCATTTTGATTAATTTTGCCAGTTTGAGAACGAATTATTCCGCTAAGATAGATGCAAAAAAACACAGAGTTCTTTTCTCAATAGTATGAATTGGTAGAACTCTCTTGTTGTAAATACAAAGAAATTATTTGAGAGCCAAACCATTCACGGATTGAGAAATATATAACGTTGTTTTACCATAAATAACTAGAAAACTGGCAAGACTTTTCATGTTACAAGTCCATCAAGAATTCTAATAAACAAAAAGCCGCAGTATAATATCATACTCGCACTCATTTACATTCAGCCTCATACCTTTATTTAGCATACTGGCTACATCATGTGAATGCGCATTGAAATAATTTTCTTTTTGGATGTTGTCACGCCCAGAGGCATTGCTCACCATTTCTAAGCGCATAAAATTCTCGTTAGTTAATGACAACTTTTCCTAAGCCGTCCCCTGGTAACTACATATGTACATAAATACATATTTATTTATATGTTTTGTATGTATAGTTGAGTATTTATAAATTATATGCAACTAGGGAGCATTTTTTCACAAACTGAATCTTTTAAATATGTTACTGTATAGCACTTAGCCACAGGTATATTCATAAGTATGTGCATACAAACTTTCATTAGTGATGCCATAAACCTTCAACTTTTAATGAGTTGAAGGCAAATAGATTTGAAAATTATAATTATATTTTATGTAACCACAGATAAATCTATATTTTTTCTGAAATTACCATCTTATCAAAATTTAAAAAAAGTATCTGATACACTATATACTTTTCTTTCTATTCCCAAAGAGTTCGTGTAGGACAGAGTTGAGGATAACTTTGAGTATCTGTATGAAAAAGCTTCTTGAACTGTTTAAAAGTTCGGCACCTTCTCTTTAACCGACAAATCATGGTACTATATCACGTGATAGTCCACCGACCTCTGTTAACACTAGATATATCAGCGATTGAAATATACGAAACCAGTCAAAATGACTGTTCTTAAAAAGGAAGTGTTTAATGGGGATTAAAGTCTTTATTTACTTTTAAATACATACAGTATACATATATAAAGTAAAACAAACTTTATAAAATTAATTCTTTAGTTATAACTAGAAAAGTCATGACATCATTACGAAAAAAAAAATTATTACTCCTAATAGGAATTTTAAATCGAAATACCGAAAACAGTCATTTTGACTGGTCTGGTGTATCTAGTGTTAATGACAATAACATCGAAAAATTTAAAGAAACAGTGCTTGGAAATCGTCGTGTTGGCATTACAGAGATAGCAGAGATTTTGGTTAATATTTTGGGTCATTACTAATCTCATATGAAAATATCTTAATTTAAAGGAGGTCGCAACAGAGTGGAATTTAAACTCATCAAAAGCATGGATTTATAAATATGACGTCGAAATTATCAAAAAGGTTTACAAAAAATGTGTGGGGAATTGCTTTAAAGGGCCCATACACGGACGCACATGAGCGCGCACCGATCGTAAAAAATCAAACATTTTCGCGAACATGGATCGGTACGCGCACAAGCCCATACACGAGTAAATCGCATGTGAACACATACCGATCGAACGCACTTGTGTGTCGTGTATGCTCATATTAGCCTTGACATGGTTGAGGAGTCTATTTTGATCAGAAGTGTGCAGCATCTGATTAGATGTGCAAATGGATGTTTTGGACATTTTTTGAACTTTTTTCATTTGATTCACTCATCAGTTCTTATTAAATAAGTAAAATATAAAAAGAGAATTTTATAACTGAAAGAGGAAGTCTTTAATATTATTTTCCAGCAGGGCTCTTTTCCAATACTAAACAACCCTAGTGAAAAGCCATTCAACTGAAAAATGTTTACTTGTGCATAGCTTTTCACTCTTGATGACAATACGATTTTTGCTTTATGACTTACATATATTCATCATCAGCAACACGGAAAGTAATACAAATTATTATATATATATATAATATTGCATAAAAAATACCTAAAAGTAACTACTAACCTCATAATGTAAGCATAATTTTCTCCAGTTATTCTTCGACTGGAATCAACTAATATTTTAATAAAACGGTCGATTAGAATGATCATTAGAATATTTGTGGCACAGTTGGCTACATAACTATTTTCAATTACATGCGCCTATACACCCATAATTAATTAAATAACTATGATTACTAATAGGCACTTTGCAAGACGGGTGTCGCCCCGCTACTTCAATCGTGAATATTCAAGCACTAGACCTGTATGGGTATATACATTTGTGCTCACATAATTAAGTCATTCTGTTTGAAACGGGTAAATTAAAATTTTTTCGCCACAATTTACATCAATATTGTTCTTTTTTACTAAATTAAGTTATTTTTAACAAAATTTGTAGTCATCGTCGTCATGGGCAAGAATAAAAGCACAACTTCAAGCGAAAGAAGGGTCATATGGGAATGTTTTCAAAAATATCAAAATATTGACGAAGTTGTAGATGTTTAAGGGTTTTCTCGAGGCAAAATTAATAACGCTATTCAATTTTATAAAAAAAATAGGACTTTTGAAAATTTGCCGCGTACAAAGCCAAGAAAGACCACCCGTTCTGACGACAGGGCCTTAGTAAGGCTAACTCTGATCGATTTTTAACCTCCACAGAAATTAGGGCTCAATTAGAGGAATACCACGGCGTACAAATATCTGCGCAAACTGTACGAAGACGACTACAAGAAAATTCATTGAATGGCCGTTTAGCAAGACGAAAACCTAACGTTYCAAAAAAAAATATTGAAAAGCGAAAAGCGTTTGCTAAGGACCATCTCTGTAAGGACTCTAAATTTTGGAATTTGGTAGTTTGGAGTGACGAATCCAAATTTAATGTATTTGGTAATGAAGGGAAACCACATGTAAGACGACCCCCTTTCCAAGAACTCAATCCCAAATACACTAAAAAAAACCGTGAAACATGGCGGTTCATCGGTGATGGTGTGGGGTTGCTTCACGTCATCAGGCGTTGGCCCGATTGTTAAAATAGACGGGAAAATGACAGGGAAATGTACAAAGGAATACTGGAGAACAATTTAGACGGTGATTATGTGGACAACTTACCGTTAGCTTGGATTTTCCAGCACGATAACCACCCAAAACACTGCTCGCGGGTCGTTAAAACTTGGATACGTAGTCTATCAAAGTCCGGACCTAAGCCCCCTAGAAAACCTATGGGGGATTATAAAAAGAGCCGTAGCTGCACGAAAACCTCGCAACAAAGATTCTTTATGGGAAATAATACAGGCAAAGTGGTACAAAATAAGTCCCGCTCAATGTACTACTTTAGTCTAAACAATGCCTAAGCGATGTACTGAGGTGCTACGTAATAAAGGTTAGGGTAAAGGTTAATTAAGTATTAGTCTTAGGTAAGGTAAAACTGCAAAAAAATGTAGTATACTTCGAATAACTACATTTTTCTTTAGGTGACTTAATTATATGAGCACAACAACATGGATGGGCTAAGCGAACGAACGCAATATTTTTATTATTTTAGAAGTTAAATAAAAAATAAGTATTCTGTTTTGAACTGAATTAAAATTTCTTCCTTTTTTTGTAAAATAGAAGTTGCTTTGCATAAACTTTCGTCCTGTTACTGTCGTGACTTAATTATGTGAGCACAAGTGTATGTAAATATGTGTATAATTGAAAAGAATGAACGTGATACGCTTTTAGCATACAAACCTGCGAATAATCGAGCTCCTCATCACTGGCATCCAGACTCTTGTGTTTATTGTGATACTTAAGACGACCCAAACTGCCAGTACCGTTGACATAGTGGCTTGTTGAACGTTGTTGGGCTGGTGTCGCGCTGCCAATAACAATCGTACCCAAACTGCCAGCACTCGGGCCGCCAGCCGAGGTGATACTTTGGCAACTGCTACTGATAGGATTTGCATTGATCGTGGCCATACTCCCATTCAATTAAGAATTCTTTACTTTATTCTAAATGGGTTAAAATTTGGCAAATGCACTTCAATCGGCTATATAACCGCTACATATGCATTTATTCCCATTTTGTGTACAAAAATTTCGCTTTGGCTAAGCTATGAACTGTACATCGCATATATTCCTGGATACACACTATATACATATGTATGGCTATATGCTATTGATTAGTACTTGCGCTTGTGGTAAAACACATTAGGATATATCCAATTAAATTTCGGGTATTTTTTGTATACTTTATTTAGGTCGCGTCACTAATATTATATAATTGGTATTGAAGTAATTTAATTGTATATAAATATGTATACATATTTTTGTTTGTATCCACCCGCACAACGTACAAAAATGTACAAGTCAGTAGCAATGAGAAACAAAAACTCTTCACGCTTTACTGGGTTTACTCATTCAACATGTAAATGTTAATATTTTCCGTTTTCCCCTTTTTACAATTTTTTCACTATAGTTAATTTAGCTTTTGATAAATATTTCCAATATTATTAAAAATGCTCATAGATTTTTTCTTATTTTAACACAGTTTTTATTGTGTATTCCGCTCGTTGTTCTGCGCAAGCCGAAGTCGTAGACTATACTGTGTTACTTTTAACCATAAAAAGGCGAAATTGGTAATGTCATGCCACCTACAGACATACAGGTTAAATCATATTTACATACTTATTTATGTTTGTCGTTGAATTCATATCACATTATGTTTGGTTTAAAGCAACCACCTCAATATTCAGTTATTAGTACATGTACATATATTTACATCATCAATAATGGAAATCAGTGAGCGGAAGTGCCCCCATCTATAACGGTAATATATGTATACAAACGCATATACATACATTATATGCATTTCAATTTTGTCTGTATGAATGTTTGTATTCTGATTACAATACATTTGAACAACTGATTTTATGGCGCACATGTTGCAATTGAAAAATCTTAGCCTATGTGCAGGCGATATGTATCGGTGTGAGAACAATAAACAAAGCAATCGATAAGCAGCTGTTTATGCTAAATCCATTTATTCAATAATAATTTAAAAAAAAAATAGTATTTGAATGAAATAAGCGCAACATTTTAAATATGCTAAAAAGTTTTAATACCAAAAATCTATTAAATTATCCCTTTACAATTTAATCGTTAACCGATTACTCTCATTCGGAAACAAAAAACTTTAAATGTCTGAATTTGAGTAGGCAAGCCTACGCTACCGGCATAAAATGTGACAACTGTTACAGCTGATAGGACACAAATTTTTCTTTCAGTTTTCGCCAGCAATTTGGTAGAATTTATTTAATAAATAAAATAAGTGAAATATGACTGCCGTACCACCACCTTCAAATGTATCAACTTTATTACCACTTGGTTAGTATCTCATATTACGTTTAACAAATCGTAGCAACCCCAACTAATTTTAACTGCTTATGCAGAACTTGTGGACAAATGTATTGGATCTCGGATTCACATTATAATGAAGAACGATAAAGAGATGGTGGGTACGTTATTGGGATTCGATGATTTCGTAAATATGTTATTGGATGATGTGACAGAATACGAAAACACGTCAGAAGGAAGGCGTATCACTAAACTAGACCAAATTCTGCTCAATGGCAACAACATAACAATGGTAAATACTTTAGCTTTCTCTGCTTTTATTTCTATATATTACATATTTTCTTTTATAGTTAGTGCCCGGCGGCGATATACCGGAATGAATCAACGAGTGATAGAAAATTAACATATATATTTTAGAGATTTAACCTTAGTATTAAGGACTATTGAATACAACTCAAGGTTATACAAGTTTTCTCATTCTTATTCATGGCGGGTAAATTTGTACACAATCTCGGTATAGGTTTCCAAGCTGGCCTTCATAAATTATGTCATTAATTGCTTTCTTAGCGTAAATCTGTTGTTCGGGCGTCATCTTTTGCAGTTCCATAGCCCAAGTTTCGGCCAACTTAAGTTCATACTCCCCTAATGATCGAGTATGAGAAATGTTCCCAGCGCTCGACGGCATTCCATATTCACTTTTATTGAGTTTAATACTTTTGTCGGGAAGTGTAGAAGATTCATCAATGATTTCTATATTTAACGGTTCGCCGTCCTCGTACATAATATGAAAATTCTATTACAATATACATACATATTTATATGTAGTTTTGTTTCATACAGATATTGTTGGTAGCTTACCTCTTCTTTCGTTTCTATATGGTCTATTAGAAATTTCATGTCGTCAAAGTACCATAATTTTGACACATCACGTCTTTCTTGTGAAAGACGTTTTACTTCTTTGCGAAAATTGGTTCGGAGCGTATTAATTTTTTTGGTCACATCTTTCCGATTTATGTTTGCATACTTCTCTCGAAATTTACGAACTAAAATGTCATAAGCTTCATTCTTTTTATCTTTCTTGCGGTATTCTGGAGATTTGGCGTCCCATAACGCTGGAAGAGACTTGTATACTTTAAGACAATCGATGATAAAAGCTCGTTCTTCATTTTTCTCGACTAAACGCATTTTCATTTATTCAAATTTATTGCACAATGATAATCTGAATAAAAAATTATATTCTCAACCAAAAGTTGCACAAACTAAATTGAAGATTGCTTCAATTAAATTGACAGTAACAACTGTCAAACAATAAAATGTTACCGATAGTGATATAAAATATTGCTACGTTTATGTGGTTAATTATAGCAGTTGTTAAAATAAAAGTTTGTTATATATTAACTGTTAACATTTTTAGTTTGTAATATTTAAGTTTTATTTTTCAATTTTAACAGTTATTAGAATTTACGAAAAAATTCATTCGTCTGACATTACGGCGCAAAATATTTTTCTATATTTCATGCAGCCCTGGTTAGTTAGTAAACAGCTGATTCATTTGTTTACATTTTTGCCATAATGCTGTGGATAAAATAAAAATAAATATCAATATTAGAAAGTCATGCCAATCACCGAGCGGGAAAAATTAGGTATTGTGGACTTTTTAGTAAACGAGGAGCAGAATGTACCTGCATTGTTACAAGTGGCGAGATCAGTCACAAAAAATATATGCGACGTTGCAACAGTGCAAGGTATAGTACATAAACAAATTAGTCATAATTTAGTAAATCCCATCACTTTTCATCTACAGAAGCACTTGACTATGTATATATACAAATTGGCGATACTCTAACCTTGCTTAACAAACGAGCCATAACTCGAGAAATGCTATTTAAATATCTACATCACAGAAAAATTCAAGTTAATGCAGACTTCACCAAGGGCGCACTAATTACAAAAATTATAAAATATTGGAATACTTTCCAAACCAAAAATGAACACATAACTAATTATAATGATAGTGTTGATAATCAAACGACTTCATCAGAAGAAAAATATTTTTACAGTCAGGTCGATTCTACAGTTCACGATTGTAATAACAAAGAGGCTCCCTACCCCATTCACTTGCTGGCTCGCAAATTTACAGAATGGTTTTTTAACAATCTTAATATGAGAGAATTGAAAGTCGAAGATTTTTGGACAGATGCAACGCTCAAACTGCGTATAGCAGCTACGGATCAAATTAATGATTACGAATGTGCTGGTGATAGTGAAGTTATCTCAAATCTTCAAAAATCAAAAGAACAATTCGGTTTCTTCTTCAATCCGAATCTTACACATGCTGGCGTTCAAGGACGAATGAATGTGCATGGCTTAGTGTTGGTACTGGCATGTGGTACGCTTCACATTGAACCAAATTGCGTTGGGGTATTTGAGTGTACATTTGGACTGCTCCGTGATCCATTTGCTGAGAACAATTGGAAAGTGAAAACAATGCAATGCATTTTACGCAGTCAGATAGCCGCATCAATGCCTAGATTATGCGAAAGTGAAACACTCAAAGAAGCACTTTGCTTGCCGACACCGGAAGGTGAAATTACGTAGGATATATACATATAACATCACTATTATAATTATTTTTTGGAATTATTAGAAATATTTATTAAAATAGTCTAATTTCATTTGTATTTATTTGTTTATAAAAAAAGTTTTTAAATATTTCGAAAGTTATAGTGTCGGCGGCAAGAAAAGCGAAGACTATATAAAAGTATTGATTGATAAAAAAGAAATAAATGTGTGACAGGAATTATGTGTATAATATAAAAACACTTTTTATCTAAATATTTGCTGATTTCTGGATGCACAACTCAATTATACACGTTTTATACCCTGAGCTGTGTACATTAAGTTTGTCACTAAGGCAAACTCAAAAAGAAGAAACGTTGAAGACCTTATAAAAAAAAAAAAAGAGCGCTGAGAGCACGTAGTTCTAGTTTTATTCGTTGTTGTTGTTGTTGTTGTAACGGCAGAATTCTAGTTTTATTCGTCGCATCGGGTCATGCTATACCTTTTTGGAAAGCTCATTTCACGCGCTAACAGGTGTTTGATTGACTGTTTCTTTTAAGTCGTTCGTGAGTTATAGCGTCGCCAACATGGATATGGAAAAATAAAAAAAAAATACGGCATATTTTACAGTACTACTACGACAAAGGCATGGTTTCAACGTTTTCGTTCTGGGGGGTTCAGAGGTCGAAGAAGCGCCACGCTCCGGAAGACCTGTCGTCGAAAATTGCGATAAAATCGCTGAATTAGTCGAAAGAGACCGGCATAGTAGCAGCCGTAGCATCGGTCAAGAGCTGGGCATGAGTCATCCAAAAAAATTTTATGAACAATTGAAAATCCAATAAAAAATACCGTAAGACTTTTTTGACAACCTAGTATAAATATATATATAAATGATCCTAAGGGATTTAGCCATACCCTTACTTCTGAGATATCTATTTGAAATTTTGCACACATATTTTATTGCCAAGAAGTTACTCATTTTCTGGAACCGGGAATATCGGACACTATAGCATATAGCTGTAATATAAACTGAACCCTCAATATCATGTAAGAAAAACTTTTTTACTTGAAAATCTGGCTTCATGAATTTTTTTTTGGAATATTTTTTAAAGCAATGGTACAGTCTCCGAGAAAATTATTCAAATCGGACCATTTAGCTGTCATACAAACTGATCGATCAAAATTTAGTATATAATCTTATATGGATTTTTTTTATATGTGAAGTTATCTCTTGCTTCAGTGCAGCCGAAGTAAAAGTTTTTTCTTGTTTACATTAAAAATAATAAAATATTTGCATCGCTTTTCTTGTCCAACAAATTACCTTAATTTCTGTACTTTTATCTTGCAGTTTTCATTCAATCCAATTCCTCAGCTCCTCCAAACGTACGAGCTCAGCAGTTAGGTTTTTTGAAAACGGCAATGTATCCTTTCCTTTCCTTAAAAAAATGTAAATAATTTCTTAAAACAATTTGGTTTCGTTTGACCTTACAAAATGCTGAACTTACTGCCGATGAAATAAATTTAATTTTTACACAGACTTTAGTTAAAGCATTTAACATCGCTGTATAACAGCCGTCTGAAAAATTAAGAGAAACAAAATTTGCTTTAGGTAAAAATGCAGTGTACATTTTTTAAAGTTCATAATTTCGTTTACATCTCCATTGCAATCACATGGCGTCGAAAATGATTTGGGATGTGATCCGTGCAAGCAAATCTATTCTCACGCTGCTCCGAAATGGAGATTTTTACGAAATTTAAATTTAGTTTCATCTTATCAAAATAAGTATTGCTTCAATCCCAAATTATTATTACCAGCGCAATTAACACAAAACATGCAGTACTCTCGTTCGTCGCAAAATGTGGTGATAGGCATCAGCACGCCTACGCTTATGCGTTGCACAGCGACCAATTCTGAAATTAAATTAAATACTATAGCATTGTTTGGACATAAATAAATTATAGTACTGGTATTAATACATGCGGGAGAACCTCTATTTATACATGTTTTTAAGTACGATTTTGTTATTTTTGAGAACACTTTCATCCTTTTTTAAGTTAAAATTGAGTATTGCTTTCGAAAGGAAAACAAAATTTAATTTATATACAAATGTATATATTTAGATATCTCTAATAGTACGACAAAGAAAAAAAAAACTAATTTTTTAAAACTCCTCCACTTATGAACATGTTTCAAACTGGAATAGAGTCATTTTACTTTCACGTACATTGTGCACCATCTTTGCACATATGTATTTCGATTATATTTAATTCCATAGATAGTTACCATATGTAAAAATAAACATTTCTTATTACAACTTTCAATTTGCGATTTTTAAAAGAAATGAAGAAATTTGCTGGATTCATAGAAAAGTAAATTAATTGTAATGCATGGTAAATCAAAATATTATAGAAAATTATATGCATAAGTTGATTTTAACAAAAATTAAAACATCTTGCAATATTTGAAATATTAACTAAGACCGTTTAATATGATACTAAAACTCCTGGATTTGCATATTATCATGATGTTTAGACATATTAATCAAATTAAATTATTGATTTCAATTCGATTTACATTCCAATTTATATAACAGTGCAGGTTATTTTATGTAGGTCAAACTTAGAACTCTACTAGTTGACATGAGCTGACAGAATCCATTGGTTTTGTACTTTGGCAAAAAATAATTCTTAATTACTTCTCAAACTAGCAGATATTTCTAAATGAAACTTAATTAATATTAAACCGCAATTCAGTGTGTTCAGTTCTGTCATCCTTCTCTAATACCTGCTTGTACACTACATTTGTGAACATAAAACATTTGTAGAAGATATATTATATAAATTATGTATAAATAATTGTATAATACTTAATTTATAAACACTAAAACTGCCAGCATGTATCATAAAATACATTACTAGCAGCATAGGAGGAAAGAATTACATTGTGTGTATGCCTGGTGTAATGGCGTCCCTTATTATTTCGCATATCGGTTCAAATAGCATCAAAACCATTACTATTTAAAACGCCGCCTACATCTTTTCTTGAATGAAAGGATGCGTGAGTGCTTGATTCAAGGAAATCCGTTTTGATGGATCAAGCGCAAACATATTATCTAATAGATCTTTTAGTTGCGTTACTTTACGTTGTTGCTCATCTGGTAAATTCTGGTCAGCAATAAGTTCTTGTTGCAAATTTCGGGTGGCTTTTATTACAGGCATTACAACGATTTTTTCCTACAAAAAATAATATTTTTAGTAAAGTAAAAAAAATGCATTTACGTTTACGAATAAAATAATTACCCGTTCTGTGATTTTGTCAATTTCATGGTAAAGGAAGTTGCAGCTCTGATCAAAATGTTGTTCTTTGAATTGACCCTTTCGAATAATTCGATTTGGTATTTTTCCTGGAATCAATAATTTTGAAAACATTTATAGTTTTTTTTGACAATTATTTATGGAACGTGTCGCTTGATTTAGAAATTAAATTAATGCATTATTTGCAAACCTGATGGAAACAAATTTCTTAATAGTATTACCTTTTAAGTCCATGAAAAATTTCAGCATTTGGTTGTTACTCTTTCCACTAAAGAGTATTTTACCCGTGTATAACTCATATATTGTACAACCCGCAGACCACATGTCAATGCCATAATCATATGTGATGCCCAATATTATTTCGGGTGCTCGATAAAAGCGCGATATCAAATATGGTGTAATTTCGTTGTCGTTAATAGTTGATGCTGAACCAAAATCACAAAGCTTCAAACACAAATTATTCTCATTCACTAAAATGTTGTCGGGCTTAATATCTGCATGGAGTATGCCCGTCTTTTTGAGCAGCTTAAGAGCCAAAAACAATTGTTGAGTATAGCTCCGCACCGCTTTGATGTGTAAACCTACATTTTTGCCATATTTTTTAAGCACTTCTCGCAGGTTCATAGATAGTGGTTCAAATACCATACATAGATGCTAAATTGAAGGACAAAAATATTAATTCATTTATTTATTTTTTTCAATGTACGCGATTGATTCTAACCTGTTTGTGAAAAAAATGTCGGAAAAGTCGTAAGCAATGGAATCTATCTTCGGGATCAGCATCATTTAACTTCTTCAGAATCTCCAATTCACGCAGACCAGTTTTGTGCCTAAAATAATTGGTTCCATAAAAGAAATTTAAAATTATATATTTTCTTACATTATTTCGTTGTTACGTATAATTTTTACAGCTACGTTGGCATTTCCACGCGCTTGATCACGAGCTCTTACTACGTTACTGAATACACCTTGTCCAGTGTACCCACTAACAACATAACGGTTGTCCAGAATTTCTCCAATGCGCACACGATAGTATCCTTCGGCATCGTCCCAATTGTCAGTCAATGCAGGATTTTCAATTTGCGTTTTATTCAACACTATTGTATTAGGAGACTGAATAAGAAATTTTTTTAAATAAAAATTCCAATTGATTTAAGCTGAAATGAAGACAGTTACAAGCAATCGACTCACATCGAAATTAGAGTCCACATCTTGATCTGCAAACATATCCCACTCGGGTCGTTTTTCTTTTGTAGAATTTTTTATTTTTTTATCTTCGTCCATGTCCTTAACCTCCGCATGGCTGGGCTCTTCAACTGAAATCTTTGTTGGAGTGTTTTGTATCAACGGCGCAGGGTCTTCTAAATCATATTTGATAGGTGGACTGCGATTCCTTTGAGAATGTGTGAAATTTTTTGGTGGTGATGCCTCCTTTTTACCACCAAGTTTCTAATAATACAAAGAAAAATTATCTTTATATGCTTTAATACATTTAATTTATATTACCTTTAACAACTCTTCGCGCTGCTTTCTTCTCATCTCTATAATTTTCTCCTCTTCTTCTTCATCTTCGTTAATGTCAATATCTAAGTTGTCGCCATCATCACTACTTGTGTCTTTGATTTCAGCTTTTTGACCTTCACTGAGCGATCCACGGTAGCGATCCTTGTCACGCTCTCGACCACGATCTTCACCTCTCCAGCTGTCTCGTTCGGATTTTCCATCGCGTTGACGCTCTCGTTCCACCCGTCGCCGATCCGATTCTAATTTACTGCGGCTATGGGAACGCATTCTACGGTCTCGATCACGTTCACGCTCTCGGCCACGAGAGTTACCGTAACAGTCTCCACCACTACGCTCTTGCTGCCTAATTCGATCATCTCGCCCACGGCGATCACGATCACGGCTATTTTCACGTTCGCGTTGTTTATCGCGATTTATTTCAAGTCGAAGATCTTCTTTGTTTCTGTTTTGATCATGTATATCACGCCGAAGCCGGCCACGATTGTGGCTTTCGTCACGACGTCGATGAATATTTGTCTCCGATTCTCTACGCAGCGATCGACTGCGGCTCCGTTTGCCAATATGTGGATGTCGATCTCGTGAACTAGGTACACGCGTTTCCTGCAACTCCTGGTGAGCATGACGATGGTGTTGGTAATGGTCACCTAACGACTTTCTGCGAGGTGATGGTATACGCTCATCCTTACTAGTAACATAAGGACGGGATGACTTGCGCTTAGATTCAGGAGTACGATGTCCTCCGCTAGAATCATCCAATAATATAACATCAGGTTCATTTGAAATATATTTTTTACTGTGTTTACTAATAACATTTTTACTGATTGACGATGAAGCTGACAATGAACGCGTTTTGACTGGCTGTTTGCTGTTAATACTAATTTTTTCATCGCATGTAGTTCCCTCTGCCGTTTCTTTATAAATACCGCGGTTTATGATTGGAACTTCATTGGAGAGACTATCTTCGCTATCGGACTCTGATAAATATGCACCTAAACGAGCTTGAAGTAAAGCCTTCTGTTTCATTAATTCTTCGAGATTGAGTTCGTCTTCTATGATAGCAACATCTGGACTAGCTACATCATTTTGACTGTATTCAGCGAAATAAGAAAGTCAATAACACATATATTTTGACATTAAAGACACATAACTTACATTTCACTTTCACTGCCGGATGATGCTACTTCCATAGTAGGATAAATATTATTTTGAATGGTCTTGGTAATCTCTTCTACCAGACTTCCGGGGTCAGTTGGAAGATTTGTCTTTGTTATGCTGAACCCACCTCCATTTGCTTGCTGATCACCTCGTGGATTGACATCTTTGTTGACTTTGTGCATTATTTCTGTGAACTTTTCATTAAGAGCGCCGCTACGGTGTTTGTCACCGGTATCTTCAGAAACTGATGACTCGCTGTGCTTGTGGTGTCTTTTCTTTGACTTCTTGTGCTTCCTATGGGACTTTTCACTTTTACTTGTTTTCCTATGTTTCTTTTCCTTTTTAGATTTTTTGTGCGAGCCCGAAGCATATTTGAAACGTTTTCCCGTAGTTGAATCACTAGAGTCATAACTGTGAAGACAAAACTTTTATTATACACACTTTTGTTATATTAAACACGGAGGAGTCATAACCTCAAATGTATTTTTCATAGCTATTTACCTTTGATCTTCGCTAGACATGGATATATTTTTATGGGAATCACTCAAGAATTTAGCTAGCCAATTGGCTTTTGTCAATATAAATAATGTCCTTGCACGCTATGTAAATAAATCCTACAATTTCTTGTAAAATATTTTTCCATACCAATATTTGCTAATAAAATATTGCAATGCTTTAAACGAACTTAGCTGCGATTGATACCAGAAATACAGTGTACCATTTTAACAAGAATAAAACTTTTCACAGCAAGCACATTCGCTGCAGTTGCATTATTCAGGAACTTGCTTTCAAGTTTTTCACATGAACTATTTGTAAAAATTTATGGAAATCGAAAGCCGTGATGTGACCTACAAGCAACTTGCTAATCAATAATAGTTTCAAGACGCCGTCATCATGGAAAAAACTTAAAATTCTTGATTTGAATTAATAATATAATTTGAATGAAGAAATTGACATCATCTTGACTTTGTAAGGTACGGGTCTAAAAAATGCAGAATATTGAAGAGTTCATACAAAAGTAAACAAATAAAACTCAATCATATAATTTTTTTTTTTTTATTTATAAAAGCTTATAGAATGTTAATGTTAATAACATATGTACAACCTAAACCATGCAGCGCTAGCTTCAGAGGCTATCATATAATATTATAATACACATATATGTACGTTGAGTAATTTTGCAGTACAATGCTTATAAATGCGACCGTGTTCAATTCTTATCAGTTTCTTGTGTCATAAATTTATATGCAAAACCGGAAAAAGATAAACAACGATAACAGTGATAAATAGCAAATAAATAAATAATAACTTTTTGGTAAAAAGCTTGTTTATACATATGTTTACGCAGATTATACAAATTCTCTTATAGTGGGATATTTGTTGTCAAGAACTTTTCAATAAAAGTAATATTAATCTGCTATTATCGGCGTAAATATCAAAGTTCAAGGGTGGAAACATTAAAAACCACACAGCACGAAAATAAAGAAGTCGCCTTTTTTGTCAACAGAAAAATAAATTTGAATAATATGTCTCTTGGAAAATTAGTGGGATCCATTGATGAAGGAACAACATCAGCCCGTTTCATGATTTTTCGAGCCGGTACCAACAAGGTTGTTTGCTATCACCAAATTCCCGTACCATCTATTTATCCGCAGGTTTGGATTAAAAAACGCTTATTTGCAATATTGGTAAATTATTATTAATTGTTGTAGGAAGGATGGGTGGAACAAGATCCTATTGTTATATATAATGTGGTAATTGAGTGCATTGAGGAGGCCGTAAAGAAACTCCAGAAACTGGGAGGTTCGGTAGAGGTAAATTGTGGAATTTGTAATATACTTACTATATATTTACTATGTACTAAATTCTTTAACACGATATTATTTTTATTATTTAAGGAAAAAAAAAATATTTTTTATTTATTTAGTTATATATATTTACATACATAAATACAAATAAATAACAATTTTTACATTTAACATTTCATAACCCATCCCTATTTTACAAAAATATAAATTTATTGTCTATTCATGAAGCTGCGGTACTTTTGAGCTTCAATTATACGATCCTCGAGTGAGCGATCAGGTTGGTCCAAACATCGGTCGTCCATTCTAGTATAAATATGGTCGTTTTCCTTAAAGTCGCGTGGACGGCGAGGCAGAATGTGGAAATGTACATGCGGTACTGTTTGACCGGCATCGGGACCATCCTGAACGGTGACTGTTGCAGAAGTTGTTTTATAAAAATTCTCAAGCATTCTTTGCACCTTACAAACTGTTGAGAAGAGATCACAAATTTCGTGACACAACAAACTATCCAGACGCTGAGTCACTCGCTTTGTTGAAACCAATACATGGCCCTCTACAACGCAGCGTAGATTAGTAAATGCAAAACAATGCTCGGTTTCGTAAAATATAGTTTCCTTCTTAATAATATTATTGGCAAAATAATGATCTTGAGTAATATCTATTGTTCCCATTCCAAAGGAATTTAGCGAGTAAACATCATTACGCTTATGTTGCATTACTGGCATGCTCTTTTGCACAAAATGATTTTTGGTTAAATCAATTTCTGCTGTTGCGATCGATAAATCGTTTTCCTCACAATTCGCCAACACTTTTCCCCAGGGGTCAACAATTAGAGCATGACCCCAACTGGTACGCTTACTGTTGTGTGCACCAATTTGAGCTGCGGCAATAACATAGCATTGATTTTCAATGGCACGCGCTCGTAATAATACCTCCCAATGAGCTTTACCCGTCGAGTAAGCAAATGCCGATGGATACGTGAGTATTTGGGCTCCAAATTTGCGTAAAATAGAACTAGCTTCACTAAATCGTAGATCATAACATATTTGCATGCCCAATAAACCTATAGGGGTGTTGGCTGGGAATACCAGATGGGAACCTGGTGTCACTACATCTGATTCACGAAAACGCATTTCCTCTGTTTCCACATCGAATAGATGTAACTTTCGATAGACGCTCACAACTTCACCAAAATCATTAACAATTACATGTGTATTATATATTTTATCGGTTTTATCATTGTTTGTGTCGAGTATAGACTCATGAATACCACCCAGTGATACCCACATTTTATTTGTTTTAGCCAATTCTTTATACTGAGCCATAATTGCACCTTCCAAAGGTTCTGACAACTCCAATGTTTGTTTTCGGTGTTCCCCAACGAAGTCACAGCATTCTGGCAGAAATAAAAATGTCGCATTTTGTGTTTTCGCTTTGCAAAATAATTCTTCAACTTGTTTCATATTGTTAGCTTTATTGCTTGTGGCACACATCTGCCCGATAGCAATAACCTTGGATGCTTGGTTGGAGGACATTTTTGATGAAATATTGGCAAAGCCAAAATAGTTTGAAGGAACAGTTCCACCTACAAATCGCGTTAGTCTTTGAAAGAAAAGCATTGATAAGGCCACTTTTCAAAACTTGGTCACAGTATATACTGTGGTTTCTGCTTTTATTGTCTCATTTCGTCTATTTCTATTTGTGCAAAAAAAATCAATTTAATTGAGTGAAAAGTAAGTTACTCACCATCTGTGTTGTTATTTCACCATTGGGCCAGGGTTGATATTTTTATTTCCATAGTCAAAAATAAATTTATTCTGATGAGAATCAGTTTAATTAAAAATAAATATTCGAATTTAATTGTATTTTACTTTAATTGTAATAAGAAAATGTATATTATGCACAAATATTTTAAAGGCAATGATATATGCATGTTTGCCTTTAATAAGATGGATAAGATGATAATGTTTTAATGATGGTAATGTTTTAAAAATGTTTTTCTATAAGAAGTATGTATGTATGTATGTATGCCGCCTCCAAATATACTCTACTAATTTTCTGTCTGCGAACAGTTGTATACACATGTACATATGTATGTATGTATGCATACACATATTTTTTGCAAAACAAATTTTCTTTAAACTCTTTATTACAATTATATGAATTTGTCTTATGTTATAATTTCAAAATGTACATTTAATGCATTAATTTAATAAAAATACTTCCATGCTATATATTTCAAGGACATCGTTGCTATAGGTATTACTAACCAAAGAGAATCAACAATTGTTTGGGATCGGGAGACGGGTAGACCATTACATAATGCCATTATTTGGCTGGATAATCGCACATCTAGTACGGTTGATGAACTAGTTGAGACAATACCAAACAAATCACGTAATATAAATTATTTAAAACCGCTATGTGGTCTCCCCCTTTCCCCGTATTTCTCTGCGTTGAAAATGCGTTGGATGCGCGACCATGTTGGAGAAGTTCAAAGGGCGATGGAAGCCAATACCTGTCAAGTTGGGACAGTTGATACTTGGTTGATTTATAAATTGACAGGAGGTCCTAATGGAGGGGTTCACCTGACTGATGTGACAAATGCTTCTCGTACCATGCTAATGAACATAGAGACGTTAAGATGGGACCCACATCTGTTGCGGTTTTTTGGCTTACCACTTTCTATGTTACCACAGATACGTTCAAGTGCAGAGCATTATGGTGATGTAACGGTTAGCATTTTAAAAGGTGTCCCCATTACGTCATGTTTAGGAGATCAACAGGCGGCACTTGTAGGCCAACAATGTTTGAGCCATGGGCTTGCAAAATCCACGTATGGAACGGGATGTTTTCTTCTCTATAATACGGGAACATCAATAGTGCAATCTAAGCATGGTTTATTAACAACAGTCGGTTATCAATTGGGACCACGAGCACCGCTAATGTATGCATTAGAAGGTAGTGTTGCAATTGCTGGCGCCGCCATAAATTGGATGAAAAATAATTTGGAATTATTCGATTCGGTTAGTCAAGTTGAAGAGATGGCCAGCAAAGTCGATAACTCTTTAGATGTTTATTTTGTTCCGGCATTCAGTGGACTATATGCACCATATTGGAATCAAGAGGCTCGCGGGTAAGTCCTTTACACTCATTCTTGGATGTAATATACTATAAATGCATTGGATACACTTTATTTCAGTGCCATTTGTGGTTTGAGTGAAGAAACAACCAGTGAACATATTGTACGTGCTACTCTTGAAGCTATCTGCTTTCAAGTACGAGACATTTTAGAATCAATGCGTAAAGACTGCGGCATACCAATGACGAAATTAATGGTTGATGGTGGTATGACCGCGAATAATTTATTTTTACAATTGCAAGCCGATCTGGTAGGCATTAGTGTGGTTCGCGCTAAAATGCAAGAAACAACTGCTTTGGTGTGTTTAAGAAAGAAATGTGTTTTATATAGATTTTAAAATGTATTTACTATATTTAGGGTGCGGCTTTGGCATCTTATATGGTTGTAGAACCTAGCTTTGACATCACTGCACCGCTTGCTGGCAGCTCAGGCCAAATGACCACTTTTAAACCAACTATTGGAAGTCACGAAAGAAATATGCGTTACAAAAAGTGGAAAATGGCTGTGGAACGTTGTATGAATTGGGATACTTCAACATTGACCGAAGCTTCGAAACTCGACTTCTAAGTTTCGGATAGTGAATAATTTTTATAACCTGAATAGGGCATATTAACTTTGTCACGAAGTTTGTAACACCCAGAAGAAAGGGTCGGAGACCCTATGAAGTATACTATATATAAATGATCAGTATGTCGAGCTGTCTGTCTGTCCGTCTGTCAGTATATATACGAACTAGTCCGTTAGTTTTTAAAATATTGTTTTGAAACTTTGCAAACGTCATTTTCTCTTCAAGAAGCTGCTCATTTATCGGAACTACCGATATCGAACTACTATAACATATAGCTGCCGTACAAACTGAACGGTCTTCGAAAAATTTGTTCATATCGGATAATTATATAATAGTATATAGCTTCCATACAAACTGAACACATAAATGCACCTGTGAAGGGTATTTAGCTTCGTTAACGTTTTTTCTTGTTTTAGTTTTAAATTGACATGTTTATGAAATGAAAAATAAAAAATAAATCGATTTTTAGTAAATAGAAAACGTATATTAATATCATAGTTGCATTGGTTATACATATGAAGAATCAGTGAGTAAATACAGACGTCTATATAGTATATCATAAATGAGTTCTCACAAATGCTAAGTTTTATGTGTTTAGGACAAGTGAATTTAGATGGACTCTTCGATAGTTCCACCAGAGGCCTGTTCAAGTTCGTTAAGCATTATTACTCCACCTGCCGCTTCGTCAACGGCTACTGCGACAGGTGCACCAATGCATCCACCGCCGGCCACTTCAACTTCAGGAACGAAAGGTACACGTGCCTCAGCATTAATATTCACTTCTGGAGGCCTTATTGGATTGCCACCTAAGTTATATATGAATTGTTTTCTTTTAAATGAGTACATTTTATTAATAATTGTGTATATTACTTGCGTCGAGTTCTAAAGGAGGATCTGCATTAGCCTCGGCCAAATTTGTTACTGATTTTGATTTAACGCATTGAAAGTCAACGTGACGACTTTTGGCTTCCTCCTTCTCCCAAGACATGTGTATAAAAGGACGTTGTACGTAGCTGTAAATTACTTCTGCTCTACCACCTGGTCTTCGACGAATTTTTTCTTTGTGCGTTGGATATCCTTCGATTCCGCAACGTATTTTCTTTAATCCACGATCTTTCATTACTTGCTTGGCAACGTCACGATTCTCAATGTATTTAAAAAATCGATGCATAGCGGTGCTGTGCACAGCTGAAATTATACATATTCTAAGCTGGTAATAGAAATATTAAATATTTCTTAATTACGTACTTTGGCAGTATTCTTCACCCATTTGAGGAGGAAATTCTTCATCCCAGTCTACAACGTCGTCGTCTAATAAAACTACAACATGACACTCTCGGTCACCACGTTGAGCTGACGCAACCATTAAGGGCAGTATTAGATCTTCAAGAAAAACTTCGAATTGTTGGCGGGCACCTTCGTTGCTGAGTTCATGTAGTAAACCTCCTTTTAGACGACAATACATACGTGCGAACATATAAACGTATATGGGGGAAGGGGAAATAAGTACGTATTAAAAAGTCGAAAGAACAACGAGAAAGAGGGAGAGAGAAGAATGCTACTAAAAAACACTAATTTGGTACAGATTTTTATGAGTAATGGTGTTCTAAATCTTATAATAAAATAATATCGTTTCCTTAATCTTTAACTGTTTTGTATATATAGATAGACTTTGAAAAAACTCACGTAAATTCTGGCATCGAACTGTGGTCGCATCAAATGGTATCAGTAAATAATCACACGCCTCTTTTAGTTCTGGTACAGATACAGTTGGAGGACAGCGAATTATTCCAGTTTTATAGTACTCCAAAATAGCACGGAAAACTGTGTGTGAAATCCCTTCAGCTACTTCGTATTCGCCGCGTTCATTAGGATGGACAAATTGAAAGCCTGAACTGAACATTGTTCCTAACATGGTGTTTGGATGTGCAGTTACCAAAGCTTGTTCAATGACGAAACGGACATTGTCCACTAATAATGCGATACGATCCCCGGGACGCATTATAGCTCCACTTCCAGGATTATTAGATAAAACAGCGCCTGTTGTGGCCGTCTTGTCATGTTTCGGAATAGCACCACTTGCCGCATTCATAATGATTCTCTGTTGTGTCAGCTGATGATGGGGCTGTGATTTACTACAAATGTTGCGTTGTAAATACCCGCTGCTCCTACAGGAACCAATAAATAATTCAAGAAATATGTAGAAAAAATATAATTTTTTTTACTATATCTTACCTATTTCTATTTTTCAAAATTCTACGACGTCGTTCCTCAGCTTCAAGATTTTCTTCAATACTACTGCTGTCACTGTATGAGTCGCCGACGTCAAGTTGACTTTGTTTTGTCGCTTTTGTAGAGTTGTTGTTGCTACTACTACTATTTCCAGAATTTGGAGAAGTTGTTGACATCGTTTCCGTTGGACTGATGAAGCTACAATTGCTTCTTAAACTCCAACCCTCTTTTTAATTGTCGATGGTCGCCCTACGTTTGTTGTTTCCACCGCTCTCCTCGCGTCTATCTTCGCCAATTTCTCCAATGTCCCAAGAACACTTTCTTAATATTCCTTTGTTTTTGAGAAATTGGAAAATTACATGAGCCATTCAACCCCACACCCCTTCTACGTTTAATGATATTGGTGACTTTTCTCGCTTGCTTTCTTATCTTGTTGTTTTTATAGTGACTAAGAAACTTTTAATTTTGTTATGTTTTTCTCCAAAATGGTTATTGTTAGAAAGTACTTGATAATTTGGCAGATTATTTTAAGGCTGTAAAAATTTGAGCAGTTTTACCAGAGCGTAATCGAGTATAGTATAAATGTCTAGCAAGCGCTAAAAATTTTAGAAATTTTCACATTACTATTCACCATGGTTTTCATTCTATTCTATTTAACTAATTGTCAAAATCACAATACACCCCACAATATACCTAGAGATGCAATTGGTACTGATGTTTCCAAAATTATAAATTGCTTTACTTAGCTAATAAATTTTCACTACACCATAAGTAGTCAATATAATCAGTTGAATTTATTATTTTAAATGTATTTAAAGACCCAGTCATTCTTTATTTAAATTTTTTTTGTAGTTAATATATAATACTGTGGATATTAATTATTTCTTCATTATCAGAACTTTATCAAATTTTAGGCGAAACTTATCTTCTAATATGTTTTTACCAAATTTAGTATTTTCATCAATTTATTTTAAATTAAGGTTTTTGTGGCAAACATACTTCATAATGTTCATTAAGGGAATATATGTATCGAATCGAAATACCAATATTCTATTTGCGGTTTTAATCTGATAAAAAATTGTTTTCTTGTATATTTCTACTTGCTGTTACGAGAGATGATTGAGACGATAATAACCACATCACTGATTGCTTTCATTCACAATAATGCAATCAGTTTAAGAGTGTCGGATTAGCCATCTGGCGGCTTATTGAAGGAATGACAAGTGCAGCGAAGAAGTGGCTAAGGCGAAGTAAAAATGGAGTGTCGAAAAATTAATAATGGCGACGACGTCTTGTAAATATAAAAGAAATTGAAGAAAAGCAATTTCTACGGTGTGAATTTATCGGATTTCTCGTAAAAAAATATAAACTATAACAAAGATGCGCTTTGCGCATTAAAAAATGGTAAAAGTTGTGTGTGTAGTGAATGAAAATGTGTACGACGAGAAATTGCGGCGGCAAAAGTTAATTTTCTTAGCTTTCGATTGTAGCTATTCGCAAAAAGGGAACAAGTAGGAAGCAGCACCAGCGTAGAAAAAGTATTGTGCTCTTCGCAATATATATTCACAAATAGATGTTGAAGAAAGAATGATTTAATATAAAAATGGTGTTTTTAATCGGTGGCATAATTTAGTGGTGAATATAAGATTTTGTATAAAATAATTTTCATGTCGTGGATATATTGCATGTACTCTATACGAGCAAAAATTTATCATTTAATTTTACCAAAAGACCTTACCGCATATGTGACCATCCCGTTCACTCACACGTGTATATAAATGGGTTCGTGGGCGACAGCTAGTGAGCTTAATGTGGTTTTGCAGTGTATTTAGTTTTGCAATTGCGCGGAATTCGCCGCATATTATTAGTGTCATCTGTTGGTGAAATAATGCAATTTTTAGAATTTCCCGGCGAATTTGAGGAAGGCACAGGCCAACGAATATGTGGAGAAAAAACAAAAACAGTGTAAACTATAAATTTATTCGCATGTAATTAGTTGAATGATATTATGTAAAAAACGATGAACGATGAAAGGGAGGATCAATTTGGTGAGCGTTCTGCTCCACCTTATTGTGATTCTTTTTTGAGGTCTTAGTGTTATTACTTATGTGCAGCGCTTTGAAATCATAGTATATAAAGTGGAAATCGAACGGTGCACCAAGTAATTTGTTTCTGTATGTAAGAGTGAGAAAGTGAATAGGTGAGAGTGAGCAAGAAGTAGTTATCAATCGAAAAGACGAATAGCGAAGAGCATAAACGCAGTGCAAGGCATCAAAGTAAAACGCCGAGATTTCTTAAAAACTTATTTTTAATTTATATTTAACCTTTTCAAAGTCAGGTATATAATGTAAATTTGAAAGGCCAACAAAAAAACTAACATTTTTGAATTATACTATTTGATGGATACAACGTGCTTGAGACTTAGGAAATATGTAAACCCATTAGATATTTCCAAAGTGCAAGGAGATCTTGAAAAACAAAAGAAAATATACACAAAATACACACTGCGAAAACTGATGAACAATAAAGACGGAAACTCATTCTAAAAGAAGGCGATAAATCGGTAAAAAGAACAATTTAGCCAATAACAATAATATATACTTTACCCGATTAGCTGCAATATCCAGTTCAACTGACATCAAATTATTTTAAAGTGTTTATCTCTATAACTTACCGAAAACATAAACGTGATTGTTAATAATATACGCGCAAAAAATAATCATCAAATACTATAATATCTTACATTCACCGTACCAATTCTATGGTCATTAGTCAGCGACATAATTTCCTTGCTGCCAATTGGTAAACACTAACGCTCTTCTTGAATAGTTCAAGTGGGCGGGACGTGTTAAAAACAAAACTGTAGCTTTGTTGGAGCAGTTTTCAAAATTCATCAAAGTGGCGCGTTACGGGCACGGACAAGAAGCAGCGTCTCGCTCCATGTTTTCCCGACGCTTGCGACGACGTGTACGAGACTTAACGCCCCGCCACTATCGTACGTGCATACGTAAAGTGGCTAAAATTCCGAATCCCAACGCAAAAATATTAACACATACATTTTCAATAAAAGTGGGGACCAGTGTACAACCTGTACCACATGCTCATTTCCAACAAAAACTGAAGCAACAACAAAGACAGCATTTGGTTGGCCACTTAAGGATCTAAGCATGTAGTAAGTCTTTTTGCTGATATTAAAAATGATCTCAACAAAATTATAATAATAAATCTAATTTCAGGTCTAATAATACAAATTATTCAAAAGTGCAAAAGAGAACACTTTCAATGTTATAGTAGTGTTTATCCAATCACAATAAAAATCCAGCAACTACACGTTAGTGCATAAAGCAATCAAAAATTAAAAAAAAAAAAAATAAATAAAAACTGCACCATTTACTAAGAGTCACCAAACCAAATAGAAAATCACAACATAATTATTTAATGTTGTGCCTACACACATCAATTAAAGCGGTGTAAAAAGTGACAATTTAACTACTAGATTTATTTTCATAAAATACGTAAACCGTTGAGTAATTTGTTTTTTCTTGAGTTCACTTGAGCGAATAGAAATCAACTGTTACCAATGAAAGATGTCACAAAGAGGTAAACGCGGTAATCATCAACATCATCAAAGACTCGACGTCGAGCCACAACCTCCGCCAACAAAGCGACGCAAAGGTCGGCCGCCCAATGGTGGTGGGGGTAGCAATGGCAGTGGAAGTGGTGGAGGCGGCGGTGGAGGTGTAGTAAGAAGTGGTCTCAATGGCAGCATTGGTGGCGGAAATGGTGGCAGTCATAGTGGTAGCGTTGTAGGTAGTGCACCTCTAAGTTTACCATATACCGCTTCCTCTTCAATAAGCAATAGTAATGCTGAAAATGAGCAAAACAGCGTAGTCGCTTTAATACCAGAAGAAATGGCAGCATTAGCTTCCACAAGTGCTAAAGTAGCAGCCAGCCAAGGTTCTTCATCCTCGGCGGCAGCGTGGCAACCGCGTTCAGTGGCAGATATTAAAATTTCAAGTATTTACAATCGAAGCTCAACGGAGGCACCAGCCGAGCTCTATCGGTATGTATTAAGGATAAATAAATTAACTTTCAAAGTCATATGTTATATTATTTCCAATTAGTAAATAAATTATATGAAATCGCGTTTATGTTGTGTATATGAAACAACTTCATAATTTTACTTACAGCAAGGATCTCATAAGTGCAATGAAATTGCCGGATTCAGAGCCTTTGGCTAATTACGAGTATCTCGTAGTAAACGATCAGTGGAAGCAAGAGTGGGAAAAGGGTGTGCAGGTGCCTGTAAATCCCGATTCTTTACCAGAGCCCACCGTTTACGTGCTGCCAGAACCAATAGTGCCGCCTGCGCATGACTTTAAACTGTAAGTACCTTCAACTTATTAAACATAAACACATGATCAAGTATTGTAATAATAATTTATATACATCTGCTTCTTAGTCCCAAAAATCGCTTCCTGCGCATTACGAAAGACGATACTTACTCCAGTGAGTTACATTGTCTTACAAATGTGGTCACCCAAGCAGAGAATACATGTGCCTACGATATTGATCCGGTCGATGAAGCTTGGCTGCTATTACTTAATTCCGATCGAGCGCAGTACGGTGCTTATTCCATAACGGAAACACAATTTGAACGCGTTATCGAAGAATTAGAGGTGTGTATTAAATAGTTTAGTTGATATTCCAAAAAATATATTTAGATGAATAAAGTTAGAAATAATAATAATATTATAATTCATTCGTTCGTGCGTGCAGATACGATGTTGGGAGCAAATACAAGTAATCCTGAAAAACGAGGAAGGTCTTGGTATCGAATATGATGAAAACGTTATATGTGACGTATGCAGATCTCCCGACTCTGAGGAAGCGAATGAAATGGTATTCTGTGATAATTGCAATATTTGCGTACATCAGGCATGTTATGGTATTACAGCGATTCCATCAGGTTCGTAAACCACCAAAGTTAGAGGAATAGAGAATAATATCGCACTTTCTAATTACATTTTTACATATTTCTGATTAGGACAATGGCTTTGTCGGACGTGTTCGATGGGTATTAAACCGGATTGTGTACTATGTCCGAACAAAGGAGGCGCAATGAAATCTACTAAATCTGGCAAACATTGGGCGCATGTTTCCTGTGCCCTATGGATACCTGAAGTAAGCATTGGTTGTGTAGATCTCGGTGGTCCACGTATCATTAAAAAAAAAATTCCTTCGAGTCGTTGGGCACTTGTTTGCATTTTGTGTCGGGCACGTGTTGGAGCTTGTATACAATGTTCGGTAAAAACCTGTAAAACCGCTTATCACGTGACATGCGCTTTTCAACATGGCCTTGAGATGCGAGCAATTATTGAAGAGGGTAACGCAGAGGATGGTGTTAAATTGCGTTCATATTGCCAAAAGCATAGTGTTAGTAAAGGAAAAAAGGATGGTAGTGGTGCACATAGCAGTAGCACAAATAAACATAACAGTACTCATGGTGCAGCTAATGAAGAGGACGATTGCCGGCGACGCAAAAGTCGAAAATCTGATATGACATCAGAAGAACGCAATCAAGCGCGGGCTCAACGTTTACAGGTGAGTGCAGAGCATTCGCTTTGAAATTAAATGTCTTTTCGAGTAAACATTTGATATGCGATCCAAATTTCCTTAGCAGTTGTTTTTTGTATAAGCTCTCTCAATCAATATTTTTTAGCCAGAAACGGTTATTTTTGTAACTTTGAATATTAATCTATATATTTATTTTCATGTTTTATTCATAATTTTCTTTATAATGTTCTTTTAACAGGAAGTCGAGGCTGAATTCGATAAACATGTCAACATTAAGGACATCAGTTGCCATTTGTTCGATGTGGATGACGATGCCATTGAATCGATTTATAATTACTGGAAGTTGAAACGAAAATCACGGCATAATCGTGCTCTGATTCCACCCAAGTCCGAGGACGTAGAAATGATAGCGCGTAAACAGGAACAACAGGATCTCGAAAATCACAAGTTGGTCGTACATTTACGTCAGGATTTGGAGCGTGTAAGAAATCTTTGTTATATGGTTAGTAGGCGGGAAAAGCTCTCGCGATCGCTTTTCAAGCTGCGCGAACAGGTATTTTACAAGCAAATTTCAGTGCTTAGCGATGATAGTTTGCGGGAAGTTGGTAGTGGTGTTTCCAATGTGCCCAATGCGGCGATTGATGCTAACTTAGATGATAGCTTCAAAAATGCCGTTATTTACGCGAATGACGGCCCAACGCTGTACGATAGGTTTTATTCATCGAATAGCGGTGAAAGTATTCCTGCACAATATCAAAATATTAACTTCATTTTAGAGAAGCTTTTAGGTAATGTGAAGGGAAATAAGGGAACAGGCAGAGGTACAGCTGCGCGCACATCAACATCACCCACAAAACGAAAGAATACGCATAATTCAACGGCAAATACAACTGCAAACACGAGTGCAAACTCGGGCATTTCTAGTGCGAGTGTTCCGGGTGCTGGCAACAATAATAGCAATAGTAATAAAATCTCGCCAAAAAAGAAAGTAAACAATGGTGCAATAACAGTAGCACAAGCGAGTGGTGCGTTAGTTGCGCCGTCGTCTACGTCATCGGCTGCAGGCACAGGAACGGGTAGTGAAAAACAGATTAATTCTAGTCGCCGCAGTTCAACTGGTGCAATTGGTGGTTGTGCCGCAAACTCAATAGTTCCGGAGAAAAATCGACTTTCGGCTTCGAAAAGTAACACAGTTAATAGCAATGTTTCGAATAATCGTACGATGTCAACAGAATCGCGTTCTCGTGGTACGAAAAGCGGAAATGTCGCTGAGAAGAGGTCCACAATTAAAGGCTCGACAAAGCGTAAGCATGACAGCAGCCAGTCGTCTAATAATAATTCGTCAGGGAGTTCATCCTCCGGTGATGATGACTCGTCATCGGAGGAAGAAGGAACGTCAACCGATTCGGGCAGTTCTGGTTCCGATGATGAATCAGACTCAGGTTCATGCACAACTGCATCGACTTCAAGTGCCGGCAGTGGTGCGCAATCCGCTAGAGCAACCGCAAGAAAACTATCACCCGCAAGAACAGGTAGCACAACACATGCCATTGCGACGGCTTCAAATCAAAATAAAAAGAAGCAGAGTTATGTGCGATCCGCGGAATTGCGACAGAAGCAAAGACGAAAAAGTGCCAGCAATAACATCGCCGCCACAGGAACTGGACGAGGGGATACTTCTGCGCCAACAGTGCTGTCCAGTTCTAGTGATGACGAACCAGATAACCGATCAGTACCTGCCAAACATCAACACCAACAACAGCAACAACAATCTAAGTCAACAAAACAAAACCATATTAGTCCGAAGAAATCTACTAGCCTCAGCACAACAACAACGTCGTCATCTACTGCGCCAACAACAGGAGCACCGCCAGTCACTGCGAATCGTGGACGAGATTTCCTATCACAGATGGCCAAACAGTTGCAACAAGAGAAGGGCTCTGAGAGTACATCCAGCGACGAAAGTGAGGAGTTGTTGCCACTAAAAGGGGCTGATAGAAATACAAACGGCACGAGTGGAGCGATATCCACAAATGCTGGCCCAATTTCGTCCCTGATGGGTCGTACGGCGTCTATTGTTCAACAAATATACTCGGATTCCGAGAGCCTCTCTGGCGGCGAACTCGATAAGGACGAACGCGCCATGGAGAGTAATGTAAGCGATTCGCAAAACCAACAAACTATACGTACCAAGGCAGCACTTAAGGAATTCACGTTGCAACAACAACAACAGTCATCCACAGCCTTAAGTAGTCGTGGGAAGAAGGAGTCGGCGTCAAAGACTATAAATACACAAAGAACACTTGAGCGGAAGTCGGATCAAAAACAGTCGTCAGGCGGCTTAAATAAATCCACAGTTGATGCTCAGAGTCGCGGTAAAAAGACTAGCGTGGCGGCAATCGAACGACAAAATAAGATAACGGCGGACTTATTGGTTGTACCACAGCGACAGGCGGCGAAAAAGGCGTCGGAAAATATGCGTTCGACAGGTATTTACACGACTTCTACTGGGGCAGCGGTTGGTACGGTAAATACCTTAAATATATCCGACCGTGAAACAACCGAAAAGGCCAAAGAACAGCGCTCAGACAAAGAAATTGAGAGGGTGAAGGCAAAGGAATCTGGCACGAAGAGCGAGGCTGATAAGGCTGACAAAACGCGTGCCAAAGATAAAACTCTCAGCAGTAGTGTGGGTAAGGCTGCTGAAATCGACTCCAAAGAAAAAGAAAAGGAGAAGGAAAAAAGTAAAGATAAAGAAAGGGAACGAGTAACAGGGAAGCGCGGACGGCCACCGAAGATAAACCGCGAAACTGAATCCGTTATAGTTCCAATATCAGCGCAAAGAGACAATGAACAACCTTCCAAAAACGAGTTCAATTCGCCGAGTCGAGGTCGTAAGGATGAAAAGAATGCCAGTAAAACGGCCGATGTTCACCATGCAAAATCCGCTCCAATAGCAACCGAGAGGATAACACGCCATTCTATCGATCAAACGACGGTTGATGCTGGTAAATCTAGTACTCCAACGACTATTAAAACAAATGAATTGAAGGCGAACAATATTCTCGTAGCTTATGTGCCACAAAGACAAGCTGCTAAAAAGGCTGCTGAGCAACTTAAAAGCAGTGGTAAACTTCCTGCCGTAAATGAAGCTATGCCTGAAGAGAAGGAGCGACAAGAACGTATTGAGAAGGAAAGCAAATTGAGAACACCCGACGGTCGAAGTACCCGCATGCCGCCTATGCGACGAATGTCTATGCGGGATAACACATCTCTCACTTCGAAAGAAGCCGTAGCAACAGTAGCTAAGACTCCTACAAGTAGCAGACGTCGCTCTAAGGATACATCGGTGGAAACATCGTCACAACAACCGCAACAACAAACTCCTATCAAGAAGTCTACTGCGGCTGCAGCACTGTCAGAGTCCTCAAGTTCTGGTTCAGATGGCACCACTAGTTCATCCTCATCGGATGGCAGTAGTGACAGCGGTAGTAGCAGCGACTCCAGCGATGCAGAAAGTGAAGTGGCTGAGGAGGACGAACGGCTTACTCGCGCAACCGCCGCCAATAAACGATCACCTCGTAAATCAATTGACAAGCCGCCTGCCGCGGCACGACATAACTCATCCTCTAATAACACCACCAGTGCGACGACAACTACCAAGTCACCGAAGAGCTCTCCACTAAAGCAGCTGCGACGCAATATTAGCAACACAAGCAGTAGCAGTGGTAATGCCGGCACTGTTGAAGAGTCTGCACCAGAAAATAAACAACCGAAATCGACCAAACGTAAATTATCCTTGGATGATAAGGCAAAGAAGCCGGCGGCCAAACAAGCTTCAACAGACGCGTCTATTGTTGTGGACGATGAGGAGGAAGGTACTGCACCGGCTCAACTGAATTCAATTTGTACTCGTGCAATGCGTCGATCAAAGTCCGGACCGTCGTCGCCACCTCATCCATCGCAGTTAACGACTGAAACAGATAAAAAGCTAGAACAAAAGCTGCTATCAAAGTCACCGAAGTTAATACCGTTAGCACACTCAATTTCTTCAACTTCCGATCGCATATCCGAAAGTGATAGTGAAAAAAGTAAAACTGTTCTAACGCTAACCGAGGAAATAACGCAGCGAAAGGCTTCGAATAGCAATTCAAATAGCTCAATTGCTACAAGTCAGCAGGGTAACAGCAAAAATCAGAATAAAAATCAAGGTTCGTTGGATAAACTGTTAAATAAATTAGAGCAAGAAGCAAGCAGAAGTTCCATGATTGGTGCAACGGATACTGGAACACCGCTACCGGCCTCACTGTTACCAACAAATATTTTGAACGAAAAATCAGATGCCAAAGAAATAGCGTCAACGACGACACCAACATCAACGCAAACACCAATCGTTGATGCAACACCCACAGTTCCACCTGAACCTCCGAAAATTATTATTGATACGAAAAATGAAAGCGGTGAGGTACCAATGGATATTGATGAGGAGTTAACTACGGCACCGACACATACGACGCTACCATCGAGTAAGATTTGTGACTTGGAGGATATCGACGAACGGCCACCAGCAGCACCCATGCCAGCTTCCCCACCATCCCCAGCCACATCAGTGTCGGATGACGAACTCTCAAATGCATCGGATGAACGAAGCTCCGTTACTGGCTGTAGAAGACGACGACGTCTGCATAGAAGACATCGACGTAAACGACCTGGAAGCCCGCCATTATCACCCGAAGAGGAGCATACACATCACACTCAACACTTACTAAATGAGATGGAGCTATTGCGGGAGCTTGAAGAGGAACGAAAAATGGCGGCTAATGCCAGCAAATACTCAGCATCATCCTCATCGCCGGCAGTGGCCGTTATACCGCCCGAACCGCCAGAAATTATTGAGTTGGATTCGAATTCGAATTCTACGGGTAGTGATCGACTCAAACAACAACAACAACAGCAACCACATCAAATTCTTCACCAACAAAAACAACAAACGCAGCAACAACATTCTCAGCGACAGGAGGAACAGCAACAACAACAAGAGATTACTGGACAAATTGCACAAACAACATCGTTACCACAAACACCTGCCTCGCCTTCGTCCTCACCTGCTTTGGTGGTTGACATATCTGGCGGAACGCCTATACAAAAATCTAATATCGAAGGCAACATTAGCATACCGCCAACACCTCTTAACATTACATTACAAGAATCTCAGAACAATTTAGATGACAACTCTCAAGGCACTACGAACATAGCTGAAATGAATAGCAGTAATAGTCGACACCAACCGATTGTAGACACGATACTCGATATGGAAGATAATGTACATCAAAAGCAGCGACAACAACAACAAAACGCATTTGCAAATGCTTTAATGAGTGCAGCTTCCTCATTTTCGGCAAGCGCGAATGCTGATTCGGTACTGGATGAGCCGGCTGATAGTCTGGGCCTTTTGGGCACTTCAACTAAAGAATTATCGGAGGAAGATAGTTTTCTTGCTACTCGTAACTTGGTTGAAAAGCTGCGTAAAAAGCGCATACGCACTGATGAGCCTAAGGAAGCCGACCTCTTGAAGCCTCCTCCCACACCTGCCATACCCTCAGTATTTCCATTCCACAATGCTGCCGATCCTGAAGACATTATACATGTACAAAAGGAGAATGCAGAAGCAGCAGCTGAAGTCGCTGATGTAAGTAGTTGCCTCTTCTCTCGTCACGGCAACAAAACCAACAGTGGAACGTTGTTGCCGTTAGAGCAGTCAAATATTAATGAAGTGAAAGGCGGTAATGTCTTGGCTACATCACCTGTCACATTGACACCCACTTCCAATGCATACAACCGTACGCCGCATTCTGCAGTCACAACACCAAATGCAACACCGAACTCGAATGCTTCAATGAACACAATGAATGTGGTTGCCAGCGCTAATTTGACGAGCACGAACAACAGCAATAATAATCTCGGTGCATTGACATTCCCCGAGCCGGTAGTGGGTTTCATGGATAAAAATGTCGCATCTGATATATGCAATGTATCGATTTCACCGTTACAACAACAACAAACGCAACAGCATGCGGGCAACTATGGACAGACACAGCCACAACCACCACCACCGGATGTGGCAGAGATAACTTCGTTCCTCGAAAAGGAACTCGCCAACAAAGCCAACATAAAGGGTGGAGCAGTAAGTTGTTTCAACAAAATGCCAAATACCGCGGGAGGAAATGTTAATGCGGTGCCTGGAGCGCCAGATTTTGTGGATTTGCATGCTGCCGCAACTGCAAAGGATAATATTGACTTTACCGGTGCTAATAGAGGTGTAGGTACTAACAACAAGTTAGTGGTTGATTGTGATTATGATGAGAATACACGGATGCAATCGCCATATGCGTTGCGCGCCACGCGGCTCTGGAATGAGAATGAAATGATCGCGGCACGACGCTCGTCATCGCCAAGCTCAGTTTCGGAATCTAACGATCAAACAAGCGCAATGGAAATGCAACAGCAACAACAACAACAACAACAGCAACAACAACAGCAGCAGCAGTTGCAGCATCAGCAAAAACAAAACCTACAGCATTTGCAACAAGTGAGTCACTCCATGCAACAACAACAACCACCCCCACATTTACAGTCTAAAGATTTGGTGAGCAACAATGCACTTAACACTCAGGGAGCGACACTGCAACAGGCAGCGGTAGCGCAAAATTGTAATAAGGGCTACTTCAACCGGGTTGACAGCTACGATATACCGTTTACTCATACCCAACAGCAATCAGCGCAACAGCAATCGCCTTTGGTCAATGGCATCGATTCGATAATGCGCTACAATCAAGGATATAACCAACAGCAAACAACGCCCACGCACACGCCACAACAGCAACAACGCCAGACCACACCAAATCAAGGTAATAATCAGTATAACGGCGGTTCTGTCGGCCTTTTTCACAATACTCCTGCGGCTATGCCAGTGATGAGTCAAATGCCTTTTGTGCCCAATTCTTCCGTCGGTGCTATGTATCCAACATCGACAAGTATGAGTGGCAATGTTGTGATGACAACAACTACTGCTCAGCAGCAGCAGCAACAACAACAACAGCAACCGTCTAATGACGTGGGAATGTACGGTATGCGCAGTAATGATCCCAACACAACAGTTTCAAACACCGCTATGGCTGGTACAGCGCCGCAAACTCAATACGGTGGCGCTGCATTTACATCATCAACGCACAACTTGGCATTAACAGCGGCCATAGTTGGTACACCGGGTGGCCCATCACTGTTGGATCATCATTCACCGCACCACCATCAGCATGCCATGCATGCGCAACAATCGGCGGTATCGCAACAGCAACCGCAAACTGCACAGTATGGCATGGGTGTCCCGTCGGATAACGCTGCCGCGCCTGGCTTGTACAATCAAATGATGAGTACCTGCGCCGAAGCCATAATGCCCGTGCCGTCTTCAAATCAACACCAACAACAACAGCAGGCGCAAACACCGCAAAACAAATCACCCACAAAGGAGTCGCCGTCGAAGCGTTCATCTTCACGATACAATCARCAACAACAACAAACTCCACGCAACTCGCACAAGTCGCCACAAATTCAGCACAAATCCCCTGGCAAATCGCCGCGCCAAATGGAGTTGCTTAGTAAGCAGTTACAAATGCAACAACAGCAGACACAACAACAGCAACAAGCGCTGACTGAATACACAAACATTCCACAGAAGCCGCCACCGCCGCCACCTAAATACGATCCATTGACGCATACGTTAGCGGGTAAACCACGGCAGCGTGCACCACGTGGTACCGGCGCTGGTTCGCGCGGCCGTGGGCGGGGTCGTGGTCGAGGACGTGGTAGTAGCGCCACCAACGCGGTCATACCACTGCCGCCGCAGATACAGCATGATGGTAATACTCATTATGTGAATAATTTGGTCGGGACGCCATTCGAATTCAATTACGATGAGGATCTGACAGCACCGGGCGTCGAGAACTTGCAATCGCTGCGCGATCGTCGACGTTCATTTGATGCTCGTTGCAATCAACAGGCGGCATTGTCCCATCCGCATCAACAGACCACGCCCGATGCGCAAAAGTACACCAGTCCATCGGCGTATGGCAGTTGCAAAGTTCGCGGTGCTGGCGCCAGCGTAACAAATTCTGCCACCGCTAGTGGTTTGGTGAACTGTAACAACAGCGGCAGTGGCAGTGGCAGTCGTAGCACATCGCATTTAGCGGACGCGCTTAAAGCGAACAATGCGAGCAGTTGTGATCACTCCAGTACACAGCAATCACTTTTACATTCCATTGTACAGCCTGTTCTGCCGGGTCCGGTGGACATGCGTACTTACAATGTGTACGAAGCATCAGCATCACAAGAAGCATACAACAATAATTTGTTGAGTGACTTCGATTCTGGTGCTGCAGAGCAAACACTTCCCGAGTTTGATGAGGAGGATGAAAAGGAATTCCAATCGGCGTTACGTGCAACTGGTTCTACCATCTCCACAAAGCAATTAACACCAGCTGCAAGCGGCAATAATACAACTGCAGGCAATATCGGTGGAAATGTTGGTGCGACAGCGTCAAGTCTAATAGGAAATACGAGCAATGTGTCGGCGTTGAATAACGTAAACACTGCTGGCAGTGGTCTCTCGAACACCTGTGCATCCTCCATTATTTCGGACCTTATAATGCCAGCTGATTTGCAGACTTCAATGGAGACCACCTCCGAAGAGGTCTCTATCGATTCGGATACAACGCTCACAACAAAGGCATCACTCTCCGATTCGCGTAATCAGCTTAAATTGAAAATCAAAGGGCCACTTGCATGTCCTGACGGCAGTTACAGTTACAATTCGTCGAGTACCTCGATAAGTGTACATACGACCAATATGACACAAGCAGCTTCCGGCATTGTGCAAACCTCTGTTTCAATTCATAGCCAAATTTCGGCCGGTGTGGTTAGTGGTGCGTCTGTAAGTGGCGGTGGCAATAGTAGCAGCGGTGGCATGAATTCTCGACGCATGCGTAAAAAGGAGTTGCTCAGCCTGTATGTGGTGCAAAAAGACACCAATATGGATGATTCATCTGGAGGACTGCCACCTACTGATATAAGTTTGACAAATACCGTTGATAGTTTACGCAAGGGTGATGGCTTGGGTGGTACGCTTGATGAATACGGTAGCGAGTTGGGTCTGCAAGGAAGTTCGAAACGTTCTAAGAAAAATTCAGGCCGCGAACTACGTTCAATGGATGGAGTTAATGATTTGAATGATAGCAGCACGGTTTTGGGTAACGATGGACGTCGGCGTAGCGCTTGTTCATCAGGCAGCACTGATGAGCGTGGTGGAAAAACTGGGGCAGCATCAAGTGCTGGAAAGCGACGAGGACGCAGCAAAACGCTTGAGGGTTCTGAAGATGAGCCCACACCGAAACTGAAGATCAAGATTCGTGGCTTAGCCGATGGAAGTGCGAGTGCAACGGCAATTAGTGGTAATTCTACCTACGATAACACCTATCAATATGATATGTCACGCCGAATGGTTAGCTGTCCGCCTAAGAAACGTTTGACATCAAATTACACACCGCCCACTTTAGAGGATTATCGCCGAGAGTCGATGAACTATCGTAAAATGGTTATGCAAGACTTTGGCGAAGACGATGAAGAACGCACACGACGTGGTGCTAGTAGTAGCCTATTAAATACCTCTATATTACCACCTGCTAAAAAACCAAAGTCTTCCAAGCCGAAGAAAGACAAAAAAGAGAAGAGACGTAATAAGGAGAAACAAACTTCTCCAGCGTCTGGAGTGGGTGATATGGGTATGGCAGCGACTGTTGTTGAGAATATGGCAAGTGCCTCACCAGGTGAACCACCAAAGTTGATTATACGCATAGGTAAACGGAAAGCAGATGTGCCCGAGAACCCAGAACGTTCCACCTCCGCTGAAGCTGCAGCCACACCACCAATGAACGCTGCGCCGATACGCTTGAAATTGGCGAGAGCCTCTGATGGTGGTGGTTATGTTATAGGAAACAAAAAGAAAAAAGAAAAGCGTACACCAATAACAACCTCCACAATCACACCCGCTTCAACACCAGGGGGCAACACAAACATCAACCCATTGGCACCAACGACATTTTCTTCAGCACACACTACACCAACAACCAAAACCATTAGCGATTTCACCGGCGACGACTCAGCAAATTACAACTGCAATACAAGCGGCGATCGCACAACACCGAATGTAGTCGATGTGCTAAATAATTTTGGCGCCGTCAACGTCGCAGGCGGCATTAGTAATCGCGAAGAAACTGATCCGCTTTCGTCGACGCCAAAGGAAGCGAGCACACCGTCCCCGCGTCTGGTCATCGATACGTGCAAAGGTGTTGATGTGCATGATTCCAACACCGCGAGCTCCCTGGCCGAAGCTATGTCCATAAGCACGGGTTTAGGAGGCGAAATTGGAACTATGAGTAGCGCTTTTGCCCCCATAGCACCACTTACCGTTAATTGTAATGAGCACAGCAGTGGCAACAGCAATAGTCATAGCCATAGTGCCAGTAGTAGCAGTAGCGGTGCTAGCGCCAGTGGTAGTAGTATAAGCGGTGGCAGTCTAAACAGCAGCCACAATACAGGCAATAATGCCAACAACAACAGTAACAACAATAGCAGCAGTAATAGTCACAATAACAATAATAATAACAACAACAATAACAACAGTAATAGTGGTTTACTTCCATTAAACAAAGACTGCGAAGTCAGATGATAATCACGAAATTGGTCCCCGCTAAAACATCAGCGGTTTTAGTGGGCGCCATTAGTTATATATGCATACATATATATAGTTAGTTAGTAAACGAACAGAAAGTGGGCGCATGTGCAAAAGAATTAATAAGGCTAAGCATTGAGAGCAGAAAAATCGCTCGGCGCGTAGCGAAACGTACAGGTTGAGTGTTGGAGCTTAATTCTTTTAATATAATTAAAAAATTTTATTTAGGATGTCTTAAAGGAAAAAGTGTATAATACGTCAGAGTTTTATTAAAAGAACAATAAGAATCACAACTAAACATCATTTTACTTATTTTATAAATTTTATTTGAAAAAAAAACGCATTTTAATATGTATAACTTTTTAACTACTTGATTGGGACACACACAACCCACCCCCCGAGCCATGTTGTTTTTCATTAAATGTGCACAGCAAGTCAAAGCCCTTGGTTACACAGCATACATATATGCATTCAAATGCTTTAAAAGAAATTTGTCGTAAAAATAGATACTATATTAAAACTATGTATATTTTTAGGTGGAATTATTTTATTAGAAAAATTATTTTTATATTTATTGAATCAATTATTACATAAAGAAAGCGCATGTCAGCTCGATTATGTGATGGGCGAATTTTTTTTTTTTGTATTGAAATGTTCCGTAACATGTTATTCCGCAAGAAAAACATTGTACATTAAAACTTGTATATTATGTTCATATTTTGTTATAAATAATTTTATTTAAAGTCCAACATTTAGTTATATGATCATTTTACACGCCGATAGCTAAGTGGTTTAACCCAAAAACAATTAAGTCTAATAAAGATTTCTGGTTTTTTTTTACATATTTGAAAAGTTTCTATGAACTAAAATTGCCTTTCTCAATTTGTACATTTCGATGCTTAAATACCATTTAATAAAAATGCGTTTTAGTAAACTGATTTCGAGAAATGTTTGTATGTATGTTCGTAAGTCGCATTGCAAACTTAGATTTGACTGAAAGATTTACTTGTTTGACTGAGGCGGCATAAAACAATGATCCTACCGTGTCCAATGCAGGTTCTACATAGTTTTAGTTTATTCTAATTTCCTTTGTGATAAACGGCATACTGAGCGCTAGCTGTCAACGGTTTGGTTTTTTGCGTGTTTAGTATTGGCGTTGGCGTTGTCACAACCATTATCACGTTTCACCAACGATTTTTTAGAATAACAAATTTTAAATACCACTTGTATATTTTGGATCCTAATGAAAGCTCCAATTTTAAATTAAATGACATTTAAATGCGCAGTTGTAATATACATACATACATACACACCACACAAATAAAATATTTGTAAAATATTATAAATATATTATTAGAGAAAAAAGCATTGTTAAACAAAAGTCGCCGTCGTATTAGTTTAGAACAAAAGGAAGGATCCCTTAGCAGTTAGTAAATAAAATAATTATGAAATAAAAAAAAAAAACAACTTAGTCCTTACAGTGAGTATGTTTTTATGATGTGTACACACCACCCAATTTGTAGATATGTAAGGCATGAGTTTAGCGTGGCAACAATAAAATGTTTTTATTTGTATTTGTATTTTCAATTACTACATTTTTAATTTGTTTTAGATGCATAAGTGAAAATAAAAACAATTATTATATAACGAGTATATATAAAATACTTATAACTGGCAAAATAAAAAATAAAAAACGTAAACACATACATACATTACATGAAAAGTTAGTATAATTAAAAAAAAATTAATAAAAACAAAATCAAATAAGTGGAAAGTTAATGTTAATACAGTTGAGAATTAAATAATAAAATGCCAAAAATCCGCAGTAAACTGAAATAAGTATATGATATACATATAAATACGATTGATATATATACATATAGATGATATATATATATATATTAAACCTGTCTCTTATACACATCTAGATGTGTATAAGAGACAGGTATATACCAACAACGTATATACCGTGCTTTAGTTTTGTCGCACACTGTATGTATGTAGGTATTTATTATTGTATTAAATTTAATTAATTGATTAACTGAAACTAATTAATGTTTAAGTAAAACAAGCAATTAAGAATAAACATATTCCAAAATTAATAAAAACTTTCAATTGAACGTAGTTATGTATATCCTATATACTATAATACGTTTGTGGGTAACGGGAAAGGTGTCTTAGTCAATTTTCACACATGCGTGTAGGTCTGTCTATATCCACATGTAATTGACTGGTCGCTAATTTGCTATATCGGCTTAGAAGTAATTTTGAAATACAATTTAGGAGGACACAGAGCGGTTGCATTATGCCAGTATATTCCTCTTCACTTCTTCATGCGTTGTTTATAACATTGGGTAAGTCAACATAAGTATTTTCAAACTGAAATTTATTTTAAGATACATTCTTTTTTTGCTAAAAGTCACGATCTCTTCTGCTTTGCAGTAACCAGTTAAATTGTGATATCGTTTTCTTGGAGCTGTTTCGCTTCAGCCAAAATTCAACTTTTCTTTGCCGTATTCGATGCGCTCCTACTCGTTTGCTAAATTTGAGCTTTCTTCTTTTGTGGAGAATTGTATCAAATCGAACGCAAGACAGTTTTACATGTTCCATTCTGCTGATATATTTTCCTTCTACTATGTATTTTAGTTTTTGTTCGATATGCCACTCTCCCACTCTCCAAATTTTGCCAAATCAAGCACATTTTTCGTTGCTATTTAAAATGCGTTTCAAATAAATCCAGTGGGAAATGCAGTTATGAAAGGAATTAAAATTGCAGTTATATTCGTGAGTGCAACGTTAGATGTGTGTAAATATTTAGTCGATGCCTGTAAATTAGTACAATCGTCAATTATCTTTATAGTGTTAACAATAAATAATAAGGAAATAGAGAATTAGTTGTGCAGAGTAAGACTGACGGCGGTGTTATCTCATGATCGTTCTGAGGCTCCTTAATACTCACAAATGTATATTTGTACAGAAAAGTGTAGTTGTTGTAATATATATATCTTTAAAGTATTAATGTATTATAGTATAATATAATCTGTACTATACAAGCGTATGATGGCATCGTTGCACCCTTGAGATAACAGTTATAGTCGAGTAGTAGGAAATTAAAAAAAAAAAAAAAAAAAACAATAACGTGGGAAATAATAGTATACAGTTGTCTATCACTTAAGAACTTCGAAATACTCGTACTATAATTTGAAAATAATTTAAAAATAAATGCAGCAAATAATAATACATAATTTACTAATAGATAAGCCCAGATTAGCTGTTGGTAGCATATTTTCCAATTACTTTTTTTTGATATTGGCAACTCTGCTTAACAAAAAAATATATTTATGAAGATCAAATACTGTTTGATATTACATAAAGTAAATTATTGTATAAACATTAAAAATTTAGCAGTAACATATTATAATATAATTGTAACAACAACAATAAAAAAATTAAATTATGTAATTGTTGAAACGCTCTTTAAAAAACAATAATTCATTGAGCGCATTATACAAAAGTAACTAATTTCGAGTAATATTTGGAATATTATTAACAGAAATTAAAATACATAACAATTTGATAAATAAATATTAGGTTGATTGAAAGGGTTTTTAATATATATGCTCAAAAATGCCCATAAAATTAATTAAGACATTTTTTGTTAAAAAAATATTTCTTTTAAACTATTTTTATTTCTTATAAAAGAAAAAAATTAAATATAAAGAACTTTAACAATCAAATGCTTTATGTTTTAATATATCACTATGTATATAAATATATGCATATACATATAAACTTATGGAAATGCTCGAGAGTATGGTATGATATTAACTGTATACATAAGAATTAGTGAAATAAAAAGCAAAATGTGAAATAATAACAATACAATTTCTGAATATTGCAATTTCTACATTTTTACATGCTATTTGTGTAAAGTTTTCAGCAAAACAAATAATAATACAATAAAATGCCAAAAAATAATAAACAAATTTTAAAGAATAAAAACTAAATAAAAGTTGAAACAAATTAAACTATAATTAAAATATGGCAAGGAAAAGGCAAACATAAAAATAACCTTACCAAATCTATATATTAAACTCAATAAATATGCATATACACTAATTATATGCATGTATAGTATATATATATATTATCTATCACATGCATATAATATTTACACATAACACGCTGTTAGCAAAAGTGCGACAACTGTACATATGTATGTATTTTTATTAAAAGTATATAAGTATGTTAATTAATATAGGTTAAACTGAAAACTCATTTAAAAATATGTTTAATATAGATCAATATGCTATTGACAAAAAATAGTATGAAAACAATGGTAATCAGAAGAAAAGCGTGTACAGATATTTAGTGCGTAATATAAATAGAAAATAGAATAATTTGTGCATAAATATTAAAGAAAAGTGGTTTAAGTTGAAACGAGAATATATTGCATAGCATCCATCACGAAATATTTACTGCTATAAATTCTATGGTTTTTGGGTTAGGTAACGCTTACCGCTTTAAATCCTTCTTCTGTTCCTGTTCTGTCAGCAGATATTGTATTTTTCTTAACTACCATTAAACACTCAAAAGCTTATTTGAGACGGACTAGTTCATTTAAACTGCACGCGCAAACCGAATAGATAAAATGTAAAAAAAAATGTAATTTTGTGTTTCCAATCACTGCTCTGGAATCGTTGAAAATGTTGCAGAGGTCTTTGAGGAATCTAATTTATCACGGATACAAATATTTGAGTTGCACAAAACATTCAGTGAAGGTAGTGAAGTCACCAAACTCTTGTGTCTTGAGAGTCCTCTATCCGTCTCTGTTAATGACGATAACATCGAAGATAGCAGAGCACCTCAACATCTACTATAAATCGACTCACCTCATATTATGGTTTGTTTATGTTTTAGGTACGAACATGTCAATGGTAACCTAGAAAATTTACTTGACACAGTAGCTGATGAACGACATTCATTAAACGCATCATTACCCATTTCGAAAGTGGGTTTTTTATTTTGTATAGATGGTAATGCTTCTTTTTGTTAGTCCGGATCATTTTTGATCAGATGTATACTTTCTGACATACATAACTCATTTATGCTCAGATTGGAGCCGACAATTGGGAAGATGTGTTAGGCATTTACATAATAGAAAATTTTAGTTTTGTTACAAGTTTTATTGTACATTTGAGACTTTCTATTAGCGATGTTCTGCTCTACATAACCGGTACCCTGAATTTATGCCGCGTTTGCCAAAAGGGATGACGTAGATTTTACAGCTGGTGACGACCGGGTTTGCTAACGGATTTATATCAATTTTGTCAGTGTGTTCAGCAATGTTTGATATTTTATCATATCAAAATTCTAAAATATCAAATTAAAAAAAAAACAGAACCCGAACAAATTTGAGCGTTTTATTTCATTTTAACATTATGTCCTTCTTGTTGGTAGACCCAACCCACAAGGAGGATATTGTTCGCCGCAGCAACAATTCATAATTACATAACTAATTAAATGCAAAATTTGTTAAGAGTATGATCACTATTTTGTTAAATATATGAATACTGTCATGAACATATCGGTCGAGTATTATGTATGGGTATTACTCGATAAATAGATAGATTGATCGATTTACAAGTATTACCGTTAATTATGAATGATTATCATAAAGAGCGTAACATCTCATAATGAAAATGCAAAAAGTCTATAAACCTTATGACTGCAATAATTCGAAGGCGGGAGAGTTCCTTACCTTGATTCCTTCAGTAGTCTTATTATAATCCAAAATTGCTGAACACTCCAAACTATTAAAAACGCTCTACCAAGTTCATAATTGTATATGTACGTAGTATATACATTTATTTAAATATTATTCTCATTTTTCTTCTTCTTAATGTTTTACAATATAAGTATATTTGTATATTGTATATATGTATGTATGTGTATATTTATTAGTAGTTTATGTAATAATACTTATGCATGTAACTGATTTCTATTTACTGAAATTGTGAGTGTAACTTACGCATAAGTACTGTATGTATTTATGTATGTTAGTAAATATGTATGCATACAGGGTGGCTGATGAAAGCCGCTACCAAAAAAAAAAATTAAATAACTTTTTTTCTGTTTAATGAATCTGGTTATTTTTTATTTTTTTTATTTTGCAGATTGACTTTTACATTTATAAAAATGGATAACTGGGACACTGAAACAAGATTGGATTGTCCGCCGCTATCACGCACTGGAGTCCGTATTTTCGGTTCAAAGGGAGTATAGGCGCACGTTTGGCGGCAATCCTCCGAGCAGATGGACCATAATGAGACTTGTAAACAATTTTACCGAGCATGGGACAGTCAACAGAAGACCTTACCATCGAAACCCTTCAGTTCGAACGGAGGAAACAATCGCTGCTGCAGCTGCTGCCATACAAAACAATCCACGTGTTTCGACAAGAAGTTTATCTGCTCAAATGGGTGTAAGCAGACAATCATTACAGTCAATTATGCGCAAAGATTTGGACTTATTCCCATATAAAATTCAAATGGTCAACAAACTGAACGCTGCAGACTTGCCGATTCGCTTGGAATTTTTTCAGAAGATGCTTCAAATGGTGGAAGAGGATGGAAACATRTTGAACTGTCTTTTCATGTCTGACGAGGCCCATTTCGATTTAAACGGCAACATAAACAAACCAAATTGTCGGATATGGAGTGCTTAAAACCCACAGATATTCCCTGAGGCGGAATTGCATCCACTTCGTGTCACAGTGTGGTGTGCAGTTTCATCTCGCTGCATTGTCGGGCCCTACTTCTTCGAAGAATACGGTCACATCGTTACGGTTACTGGAGACCGTAAAACCAACAAATTTGAATGAACTAAGGCAATCCATTCGAGAAACAATTGCGGCTATTCCTATCTCAACTCTCCAAGCAGTAATTTTAACTTTTTGGTAAGATGCCGCACATGCATCAACGAGCAGGGGGGACATTTAAATTCCATTATTTTTAAAACTAATTAAGCTATATTTAATAAAATTGAATGAGCTTTAACATGAATAAAAGAAAAATGAATTCCATAACTGAAAAAAAAAAAAAAATATTTGAGTTTCTTAACGTAGCAAAATTCATCAGCCACCCTGTATATGTATGTGAGTGTGTTTTTGTTCTTTATTGTTTTTCCCAGAAGAAATTTTCGTTTATTGACTTAATTAAAAATATGTATTTATGGATGTATGTAATTGCATATAATTTTTTGTTTGTTTTATTTAGTTGATTTAATTAAGTCGTTTTTTTTCTTCAAATATCAACAAATTTGTTTTACAATCTTCGAAAGCTATTCTTTGCTTGTTTTGTAGTCACCAAGAATTCTGGTGAGCTTTAGATACATATGCTTTTATGCGTACGTGCTTGTGCATTTGATAGCAAGGAAATCAAGTTGAGCATACATACATACATATTTGCTAAAATAAATGCGTAGATGGAAAGAATTTTTATTTAGAAAAATGAATTTAGAAATCTAGTAGCTTAAAGATTCAAAACATTATTCCTTGGAGTATGTGTAAAGTATATTTAAAGACACTTAAACATAAATGGTGTGGAACGAAAGAAAAAGAACCTTGAAAAATGGTTTTGAAAATTCACAAAAAAATTTAAAAAAAGAAATGTAACTAAGTTTTTGCATTTCATATTGTTTTTCTTGTAATGAATATGTTTTTTTTGAATTATTTCAAATTAATTGTATATATTTTTTTTTTAATCTGTTATAGCTGTAATTATTTTATTTGCTTATACATATAAACAAATGTTTTTGTAGTTTTTGAATTTTTCTTTTCTTACGTATTAACATGTATGCTGTGTTTGGGTTTTAACAGTACTAGCTCTTCGAAAACTTTTGATTGCTATTGTTTGGTGTTAATTGAGTTTTTGAAAATGCGTGTATTTTATTTTAGAATAATGTACTTTTCGAAAAAATCAACAATTCATTATGTGTTTTGAGTTTGCTTAAAAAAATAGTTTTAGACATGATTTTCTCACAATGTCGCCCCACTGTTCCTTTCTTAAACATTAAATATATTTAAATGATTTTTCGACACCTTTTACATATCACTCATTTCTAAAGCGCGCATTCCAACACATTCCTGCAACTTATTTCTCTCACATTTTCTAAACTATTTACACTCTTATTAGTTATTGAAATTTATAAAAAAAATTTGAATTTATTTTTATAATTTTTATTTCCAGAAATAAGAGAGAAATGTTTTTAAAAAACTATATTTGTTATAAAAAACGATTTTGATTTTCATATGTGCATGTATTTATATTGCAAAAATATTTATTAACCGAAATTAAACTATCATCTTAAGCAGAAATTGAAAGCTTAGAACTAATCATAGTCAATAAGAATTTATAAACACACATTATTTATTATAAATTAGTTTAAAGTTTAAGAAATGTACAATTATTAATCTAAAACATAATATTTCCTTAATGATCAATGAAATGAGGTAATGAGTATTTAACATAACCACGGACGGTAATGATTGCGAGGGGGATAAATTAGAACATACTATTTTTTTCCATCTTCATTACAATGGTAAATTCTGAAAGTTTATTTTTGAGTTGTAGATATAGTTTTCTGCTTTCCTTTCACTGCTGACTCAAACGTTGACAATGAATCCATTTTTTATAAATAAAATGAGGACATTGGACAATTTATATTTTTCAAATATTCTTCAGGATTATAATTTCAGTTTCTAAAAGCTTTAAAATTCTTATAAATTTTTTAAAATGAAGCCTTATTAAAAATTGTTCGAATTTTTGTTGTATTCAGACGAAAACCTTACTCTTTACTTTCCGGAGAAAAGAGAAAAAAATGCGAAAAAGTAATGAATTATAGGAAATAGTATAATTTATTGGGGGAGTACAGTAAATTTGTGTAAAACAAGACTCATTTTAAGGTTTTTTTTTTTATAAAGTAGTTAAAAATTGTATTTCAATAACATTTTGTTAAATCTTCATGGAGAAATTATCAAAATACGAAAATGGAAGCAATTACTCTGGAGCGCCGTTGGAAAAGGTACATAAGTTTGCGGTGTTCCTTAAAACTTGGTTGAATTGTATGATAGATCATTAGAAATTATCATTCGTTAATAAATTGTTTTCTTAGGTAACTCCGAAACGGGTTTTCCAAATGTAATTTATTGAAGGAAAAAGCTTGGTTTTTATTTATTCGTTATTATAAAATATTTTTTTTTAATTGAAAATAACTCTCCAGAACAATTTATGAAGAGTACCATTTTGATCACGTGAGTTGGGGAGAAAACGCTCCAAAGTTTTGAAATCAGATGACAAACGTTCGAAGGTCAGGTATGAAAATACTCATGACTTCGTCAATTTTGCTCCAATCGATTTGCCATTTTGACACAAATTTCACAAAAATTAGAAGATTAGAAAAATTAAAAACCCTGCTCCTTCTTATCTGCAGGCCCATTAAAATATGAATAATAATCTCATAAAAAATAATTAAATTACCTGATGTAAATATTTCGTCTATATGCCTTATTATATTCTTGTACTGGAAATTTCGAAAGCCAAGTTAATCATCAATGCTTCCACTTGAAATTTTCGAATAGGCCTACTTCTGCCACTGCAAATCTTAAAAACTATTTGGATCAATAGAACGGGCGAATAGTGTATTCACGAATACTTCTGACTATGACAACTAAACGACTATTACTAATTATTTTCTTAAGTAGTTGTTGTTGCTCAATTAATTTGGAATAATTTGAAACTTGATATATGTATTTTTTGTTTCACTTAATTTTTTATATAGTAATTTAATTATTTTCTTTAAATAAACACGAGCGTGAGAGTACATATCACCCGTTAAGAGTACTCACTTCACACTTGTTGAAGACAACATTTTTAATTTTTTTATTTGTGTTAACGTGTGTATGTGAAAATAAGCGTAAACCACAAACCAGCACTAAGCAATCTCTATGCAATAGAAGCACAGCGCATCCATTTTATGAACCAGTCGATACGAATAGCTTACAGCTTACTCTATGTATATATCTTCAATCGGATATGCTGTTTCTATGAATTTCTGATAGAAACGTTGAAATGCTCGACTGCAAAGGTAAGCAAAAAATAAAATTAAAAACGTTTTCTTAAGCAATTAAAAGTAATAAATTATATTAACTCACCCCACGGCTTCGGCTACGGGTCGTGTCGATTCTGAGCCCTTGAAGACATGACATGCGAAACGTTGCACCGTTGGATGCTTCGTTATGAAGCCAATAAAGCGGTGATCACGTGGATGAAATGCACAGAATGAGACATTCTTTAGTGAGTAGAAGTAATCGATGCAGGGTTTCTTGTCCTTTTTCTGTAAGAAAATAAAAAATCACAACGGTCATTAATTCGTTTTTAATTTTTATGGATTTTCAATACCCAATAACTCACATTTGGTCCCGAACGGTCTACCATGCGCAAACCCTGATCCGACACCTCCAGTATGCACACTTGACCGGCTGGTGAATTGCCATATTCACCAACAATCTTACGCACTGCTTGGCACACAACTCCGGTTCCCTTGTGAGCTAATGTCTCTACCGAACCCAAATAACCGAGTAAATAACGCTCCTTCTTCACCTGTTGCACCGTCGGATCGAACTCATTGTAATCCAAATCAACCGCATAGGCTGAAGGGAAAATACCCTGTCGCCCAGTGCGCAGATTTACACCCTCACACCAGAGATCGTCAGCCTCTTTTTGTACGTAAATAGCATCGCCAATTTCAATTTCGATTTCATCATGATGACGAGGTATAAACTTGTGTAAGCCACGATGTGTAGCTTCAAGCATTTCGAGTTGGGAGAAGGGCACACCACCGAATGGCTGAGGAAATGGTGATTGTGAAACGGGGGAAGTGATTTGTGGTGACATACTTTTGAAATCATTTGGGGAATGTGCTGTACTGTGGCCACTATCCACATCGCCCAAACTCTGTAAACGTTCAGAATCTGGACTGGAGTCCTCATCTAGTAGATAGCCACATTTCAGTGTCAAAAATGAGCGTTGATTACTTCGTACTGCGGTGCTACTATTTAAACCATTCAAATTGCCGTTAATTGTATTTCCTGTGATGGCGTTATTGTTGTCGTTCAATTGATTGCGCCCATTGTTCATTTCGTCAGCCAATGTAGTCTGCCCATATCCACCACCTAAAAGATGTAGAATGGAAGCTGCAACGAATGCGTTCGAGGAGCACATTAAAAACTCACTACAAATAACAAACGTCTCCAATTGGTGCAAATGATAGTCGACGCAAATTTTGTTGAAAGGAAATGAAAAATGTCTACGGAAGAGATGACTACAGTATGTGGTGGGTATAAATAGACTTTAATTCAATTTGTAGGGGAATTATTCAAACTTTAATCTTGTCTCGTCTAATATACTTGTATATATACTACACTCCTCTCGAGTATGAATGATATGTTTGGCGCAAGTTTTAAAATACTAGGTTAGAAAGATTTGTATCATCCATCTTTTTACCATGAGGTAGGGATAAACGATATTGAATTGACATCCCTTGATGGATCCTATATGTTCCCATTATGGGAATAACGAATCGTTGAATCATAAAATTGGCGAAGGTAATTTTTCGTATTAAATGAAATGTGAATGAATGAATGATATGCATAAGTGCGAAGTCGTTCCATAGAGATCATCAGATTATGAACTTCATATGTGCAGGTAAGGAAGAAAGTAGAATATCCAAAAATTCTGAAAGTAAAACTTTATAAATCTCTTTTTGGGTTTTAGAAGTTGAACACAGAAATATCTATCAACAGATATTTAAAATTATGAAAAACGGCTGTCTCTTGGCTAGATTATTTTAAAATTGGTTGAAATCTATACTTAGATTTTGTAGAAGACTCAACAACATCATGGAATTTGAAGCAAGAGTAAATATCTAGAAAAAAATATTGTAAGTGTTAGTGTAATGAGAGAAACAAATTCCGTCACTAGTAGCATTCTACATAGAGCATTAGATTCTCAAGAAGCAACTGTCCATAATGGGCATAGCCTCTTTTGCAAACTGCCGATTATGCGATCTGGAGTCGGAAACTGATAAACACCTGATTCTAGATTGCATAGCAATCTATGGATACAGGTTTACGGTTCAAGTTCCTGAAATTCATCAGAGTGCTGCGCCTTGAGGAGTACGTGTATAGAGGGGAGGGCACAATGGTTCTTGGGTCGCAGTTTAAATTCTGTTATATTAAGGTGTCAGAGTATTTGTGTTGTGGTAATGGCATGTCAACTACAACTTAAACTACAAATTTCAAATACGCAAACAGATCACAAGCACTAAAATAGTAAAACACGAATAATTATTATATACAACTGGATGTATGTATGTATGTACAACTGGAACCACTACTCGGAACTTACATTTCTTATTTTTTGGTATTTCTGGTAATTTTCGTCGACGTCGTTGTTGCTGCTGGGTTGCACCAATTGTTGCAGCTGTATTGGGAGAAAGTAATAATTGCGAACCGACTACGCAATCAGTGCCGGTTGTACTGCCCGTGCCAGCACCTGTACCAATGCCAACCAGACCACCAATTGCATCCTGATGATTCAACGGATGATGACGATGTGAATTGAAGGAGTCATTTGTGTCCAACGAGCCATCCGAAGAGAGCGATACCACCTTAAGACCGTCACCGATTTCATCATCCTCTACTTGACGCTGCAGTTTTGTTGTTTCACAGCAAAAATCTCCACCGCCGGCATCTTCCTGATCAGAGGTATCACTCTTCGAAGATGGAGAATCCTCGAGGTCGTCATTCGGTATTAAGCTGCAGAGGTAAAGTCATATAAGTGTACTCGTATACATATTTAAATGAAAATCGCTAAGGTGATTCATGTAGTATACAGTTAGGAATCCATACAATGCGAAGGCCGGTGAATGGAGTACGATTTTTGGAGTTACTTTTTAGAAATTATTTAGTACAATTGATTTTTCATTCACGGAAGACACGTACTGAGACAGGCACTTACGCACACACACAAAAGAAGTGGACGACACAAAATATGTCAAAACACTGCACACACGCATGTCAACCGATGAAGAGTCGTGCTATTTAAGCTATGCTTGAGGGGAGCTCTCAAGTGCCACGTTATGTCTTTATCCACACATCCGCTAGCACTTTATAATAATATATTTTTGTTTGTTTGGTGTAGAACTACTTACGAATAGAATGTATGGGCGTTATTTTTCTTTTGGCCAGGGCTGATATATGTTTGTATCTGATGTGGCTCAAAGATGGGCCTGTGGAACTCCTCGAATTCGCTATCTGCCATGATGCTATAAACTTGTTCCTCTGCTTCTCTACGCTGTATGTGTCTATTACTATTATGGGCTTCCCCTTGCTGGTGTGTGTGTGTGCGGGTAGATTTTTTTGCTGGATACCAGATGCCGTAATTCAATAAATTTTTTTACACTTTCAACACTCCCGAATACAGCACAACAGCTATGTTAGTACACACTTGTATTGTCGTATTTTCGATAATTCAAATTTTGCGCAGCGATTTTGTGGAATAATTGAAGTATTTAAATAAATTTTTGCGAAAAACTGATTTGTGTGCCCTCTTTGCCAAAGCAAATCAGGCGTCGAATGACTTTTTCACTCTTCGATCGATAATTTCCTTTTCGTTTTTGTTGGCTTGTCGCTCGGCTGATTTGGTTTCAACTTCGTTTGGGTCGCAGCAAATGTCCATGGCAGAGACGGTGAGCGCCTTGGAAGTGACTTTGATGACTAAAGTGTAGCGGGGGTGTCGCAACAACAGCGACGGGTGGCCGTATTCACTTCTGTACTGAGAGCAGTAAAGGGAAATTTAACTGTCAAACCGTTAAATTGGGTTTGAATAAAGACTCATGCGTCCTTTTGTGTGTTCGGGGTTTTGCGTTGCTGCTTTTGTTTACAACGGTAGTGCCACCACATCCCCCGATCTCGGTACGACATGTGTTCAGCTCTGTCAGACGGTTGTTTGGGGATGATTTGGGATATTTAAATGTCACTCTGGCGGAAGCTCGACAGTACGTTAGTCAGTAGCTGAGCCACATTAGGGCTCTGTTTACAGCAACGAAGAGACGAACTTACGAAAGAATTTAGCGAAAAATGTCAGATTGTACTGGCAAGCAAGCATGCGCAGTGTAGAGTATAGTATAGCAGCTATTCGTGCATAAAATTGACAGTTGTATAAATTTAATGTTATTCGAATTATAACAGTTAATAGGACTGTTTAGCTTATTATTAGATAGATTGAGCTCTTTCGTTTGCGACTTAAATGAGTCGAAATTTAGGTCATCTATAAAGTGTAACTTTTTATTTATTGCATCAAATGAATCATAAAAAAAATTATTATTTATAGTTTGTACATTTTTATACCCTGAACAGAGTATAGTAAGTTTGTTATGAAGTTGTAACACCCAGAACGAAACGGGGACGCGATTCAGCAATGTACGTCAATATGAAAGCGAATTAGTCCCTCCCTTTTTGAGACATTTCCCTGAAAACTTACACACGAACTTTCTTTCTCAAGAAATTGTTCATTCGTTGGAATCGTCGATATCGTGCTATCATACAAAAGCTATTTTATTTGTCGCCTTCCAATCTTTGAAACATACCTCGTTTGCTCAAAAGGACTTCGGTATCTTATAACTGATTATGATTTTAAGAAACCACAATCCACTTAAAAATTTAGGCATAATTTAATCAGGATTACCATTATCAAATTAGATCGGTGAATTCTTCGAAAATGAGTTATAATAAAGATTATGTTTATCAAACCAGAAACAATTGTTTTCTTATTAGGTTTGTTTGTCCTCCTGGAAGCTTAGTTCATTGAGATATTAAGAAATGCTTCACCCCTGAGGTTTGCAATGTTTTAAAAAAGATTTGGAATAACTAAGTCAGGTTGGTTTGAGAAAAAATAAGCAAATTTGTGGACAGCATAAAATTTAAATTTTTTAAGACCGGTTTAAAGTTGATCAGAGAATTTGACGGGCCTAAAACTTAAGTAGAAATGTTTACGATGTAAGGATTAAATAAATTAAAATGTATATTTATGTGTGAAAATAAATGCCAATGTAATATACATACATACATATGTCACATGTATTTATGGCAATATCACCCAAGCAACTGACTGTGACTTGTTGATTCAGACTCATAGAAACTTTTAATTTGATTGAATCGATAACTGAGTCCTTGTCTTGCTTCCGTGCGTATTTAAACCAATATGCAAATAAATAATTTACTGCACAATCCGAGTATTCTATTCATATTTGGTTGCGCTGGCGATGGCCTTCCACCACTTCCACTTTATGAACCTAAATATGTAGGTTATATAAATACTTGCAGAGTGAGGGTGCTTGGCTGATAATAAGATAATTTACATCTAACTGTTTATTTCATATTCATGTTGTCTATGCATCCATTACTCATATCATGTATAGACCAAAAAAATCTATGAATGCATTTCATTAACGCATTGAGGCGCCTTGGAAATAGAAATTAATGAAACTCTGTCCGTGACGGAGAATCCGGCAAACACATGCAAGATACTATAATATAATCCATGCCATAATTATGTAACATTATTTCTGTTTATAACTATGTACACATACATTTACTTATGTAAATATAGATGTGAGTGCCTGTATACATATGCTCATATGCGCTTTTAGCCAAATCGAATAATATAAATCCCCTTGAGTGCGCCTATAAATGGTTTGCTTGGCAAATAAACATTTTATTCACTGGCACACAATAACTTCCAATCACTGAGTGACGATTGAAAAGGCAGGCCATACAAATAAATAATAACAAAACTAAATTATGCACAATAAAAGAAAAAATTGAAAAATGTTTAAAACAGTATATAATACTACGCGGCTTTAACTCCTCTGAGGAAATTTGCTGTTGAATGGAACGGAAAAGGAAGAACAGTTTAAACAGACCAAAAGGATGTATTGTGGACAAGGTTAAGTATACTCCTTTGTATTCCGTTATTCTTTACATACACACATACACATGGATGCGTGATTCACAGTTACCGGATTGCATGGAGAAAAATGTCAGTTTATCATTTAGTCGGTCATTTATTAAGTCCGTTCCTCTGTCAATAGTTGTTGGCAGGCAGCGCAAACGATTTTTACACACCTATATCAATTGTATGTTGTCCGATGCTTTCGTATGCGCATATTTTAATAGTAAGCAGCTAGTTTTATTTTTACATCTTCAAGCACTTTCACACAATTGATTTCCCACCTACATTTACATCGCCTATCGAAGAACTTGGAAGAGCGTGATGTTGCCGGCAACCGAAGGATACACAGTCTTCACGCATTCGCTTTCACTTTACTTTGATGGTGAACTTGAAAGCGGCGCTTTTCACGGCGCTCGGGGGGAAGGTAAACATCTCGAGTCGTTTAACAAATAAAAGCACTATGACTATTATCAACGATTTATTGCGGTTTATTCAGTGAGAGCGAGGAAATGGAAGCGCAATGTTAAGTGTGCCTACTTGAGGCTACATTTGATGATTTGTTAACAATAGCTGGAAAGGAAGACGCATATTTATTAAAGAAGCTAGTTACGTTTAAGCATTTTTACCAGTATGCTTATATTATTATATATAAGAAGTACGTGTCACGTTGTTTGTCCGTAAAGGACTAGTAAACTACTGAACCGATTTTTTTTAAATTTAACACACTATGTCCAGTCCGAACCATCTTAGAGGATAGGATAGAAAAACAATTCATAAATAAACAATGCAGAGAAAGCTCTATTAAATGTATGTATTAAGCCGACATCTCCATTAACCATACATATTATTAATGTTTATTAAATTGAATCTATTGAGCGCACAACTCTATTAACTGGACAGAAAGGCTGGTAACCAGACATTGAGAAAGCAGCCTTTAATTCGTTATTTTTTTAATGAAATTTATTTGTATGAACATATCTAAAATTAAATATCAAGTAAAATCTCTCGGATTCTTATACCGACAAAAATGTTTTCGCCTTTATTCGTAAATAAAGTTTTCACTGTATTGAATAGTTTTTTATTTGAATAATATCATAAATTGTATATCACAGCAACGCGTGACCGGATCCCCTAGTATATATATATATATAGAAACTGTATGCCTCGCTTTGTCCACGGTAAACTCCTAAACTACTGCACCGATTTCACTAAAATTTATCTAACTGTGTCCAGTTTGATATAACTTAAAAGATAGGATAGTTTATATCTCAATTATGTTAGAAGTCAAAATAATTCATTGATAAAGAAATAGTTATTTATTTGTTTAATATTACAAAAATTTAAAATATATATATAAATATTTTGATTTTACTGTGCCGAATACTGAGAACAAATTATACCCCAACAATCAATCGAAGCATTGCACAAAATAATGTAATATTTAAACAGCAAAGATAAATGGTACAAGTTTGATCATCAAAAATATCACCGGAAATATTCCTGAGGCACCAAATTTTACTGAGAAGTTTCATAGAGAAATGGTCATGTTGCAGCAGAACAGTCTTCAGAGGCTATACTTCTCCATTGGTTTAACTTGTATCATATCTATAAGTGAATCTCAAGGCCAATAAGATTAAATTTCGGTTCAATTTCTGAAAATTCATTTTTTTTTATCGCGTCTTTGTTTCAAAAATATAATAAAATATCACAGTTGAGATGTAGCAGAACATTCTTCCGAGTGTACTATTTTCATAAAATTCATTAGCCACTCGAAGTGTTAACTAATATTTATTGGATTATCCACTTGACTCATAAGTCACTTATCCAAGACATATGCAAAAAAAAAAAAAAATCTTACTTGGGCAAACATCGAGCAACACTTTAAATTTTATTAGGTAAAGTTGAAAATTTGCAACCACTGACACTCAAAAACAATCCAATGAACCAACAATCAGCAAATCAAATATTACTAAAGTAATGATAGGTCTGATATACTAAGCAATTGGGGCATGTGTTTTTAGTCATAATTTACTAACTACCGACTTCTTTTGGTTGCCTTACCTCTTGAGCAAACTTCTTCTACGTCAGAAGAAGCAACACTGACGATTTCTTTTTAATTTCTTGCATTCAAAGGGGCTGAAACATTAATTACCAGCATTATTTTATAGATAAAACCAGTATAAAATATACACGCTTCGTAGGCATAACCTACTTTAAATGAACAACTACGCTTGAAAAAATGAATTGAAGATTGCAAAGGGATAAAAACGACAACAAAAAAAAAAAACAATTTAGAAACGACAAAGTTTCCTTTTCATTGAAATTAAATGAGTCGAGACTGTTTTTTGTTATTTTGATTTTTGCTAACTCATGAAACTTCGCAAAAGGCTAACAAATTTACATCATCCACCAATAGATAGTGTCAACTGGAATAGCTTCTGGGCTTCCTCTTGACACAGTGTTCCTTGTGGCAATTGGAATATGCCTTCCTGACTGTGTCATGATTTGGCCAATCATATCTAGCAAACGACAAACGTATGAACACGCATCGTGAAAACAACGTTAGGTAAGTGGTATGGAGGGGGAGATAGGAGGAGCATATACATATACCACTAAACACAGACATACTTGCAGCACAAGAACTTAAACACGCCAACTTGCCACTTGTAGAGTATTTGCCATTGTAGACACTCACTTGTTGCTACTGCGACTAAGGGCGGAGGGCCGTGGATGGGCGAAAAACTCAATGTGTAAATATCAGTTGCAGTCTATATATCCTCGTAAAAGTTTCTTTACGCATACGCACGTTTGTTTGTCAGTTGGCACGACTATCTCATCTCAGTTTGTGTGCGAATCAAGTTGAGTATTTTGACGATACTGCTGGTGGGAAGGGAGCAGGGGCAAATGCTAATACGAGCAGAACAGTTCGTAGTGGAAGGTGAAGTGAAAGTTCGGGGATATAGTCAATCATTATCCCGTTACCTATATGTAGGCTATAAAAGCGCGTTGCACAGCTTGCGGATCTTGCAGTATCCTTTCGGAAATCGGTCTGACGAGTTGTGCCGAAAACGCGCATTCGCTTTGAACAGCAAGCGATTTTAATTCAAGTCATACTTTCCACAAATTCACAGTGAAAATAAAAGTAAATTGTGCAAAAAACAATTTAAATAAATTTTATTAAAATGAGCGCTTCTGGTAAAAGTTTGCTGGGTCTTTGGCTCTATCGTAGTGGAGAGCAGGAGTGGGCTGTGAAACAAGGTAGCCCTTTACATGCGTTACGCAAAGAACATCGCAGTCTAGTAAGCGTTTTCGATTTCTAAATTTAACGCTTAAAAGGCTATTTTATTTCATTAAAAAAAAAAATGTTATAGGATACCTCGAATTCCGAGAGTGGCAGTGAGAAAGGTAGTATTGATTTGACCGATTCGAATCGCCAAAGTTCACCAGGTGATCGAGTGTCCATAATTTTCACCTTGAAGAATCAAGTTGGGAATTTAGCTAGAGCATTGCAAGTATTTCAAGAACTAGGCATTAATGTCCTACATTTGGAATTATCGCCGTTGGAGAAGGCCACCAATCAGGTGAGTTTAGAGATTGAAACTGGAAAGAATGTAACTAAGAATATAGAAGAGTACATAAAAAGGTAAAAGGAACGTACGAAAATCAACCAAAAGTTTGTGTCAACTGGAAAATTAGCTTAAAAAAGTTACTAATAGATTTATAAGAAACTATTTAAATTTATTTTCGGAAAATACTTAATTTTTGGAACATAATTTCATTTAAGAATTTTATAAAATTATCGCATTTATTTTTAGTTGACTGTGAAACATCTAAGACAAAATTTTAGTAAATGTGCAAAAATTATAAAAATTACCCACTTTTTATAAAAAAATACTTTATCCCCTGAAAAATGAGAAAGAAAATTGTAGTATATATTTTTCTAAACTTTAATTCGAAATAAAGGAAACCTTATTAATTTTTAAAATAAAAGAAATGTGTCTTTCGAACATGAGAAGGTAACTTTAAACCAATTTTTTTGTATTGGATAAAAAAAAACCTATCAAGTGAAGATTGGCTTATTTCTCATAGATTTTGTGGTTATGTTTAGACTTTTTTATTGTCTACAACTTTTCGATATAATTTTTTTTACAAGACTTGTAGACTTTTGACAGAAGTCGTGATAACCGTTTTTAATAATTAAAAATACAACTACGCGCCTCCCATTCCTCCTCCCCACTTGGCATTGCCCCTAAATTTTTTTCCTTCCATTTTTGTTAAATTATCTTTCGTTTCCTCTTACTATGATTTTTGATGCTTTCCAAAATTATCTACCTTTTTTCTATATCGGAATCTTCTTTTCAATTTTATTCGAAACGAAAAACTGTTCAAATCCAATAAAAACTCTTCGAGCCCCTGGGTACCGAATATGTTGACCCCAGAAATTATAGTTGACTTTTTACCGAAAATATTGGCCAATGTGTGAGATATGTAATTGAAATGTAGAGAAAAACCTTTCCTGATAATGGTATATCTGTCCGACAAAAATGGGTTGAATCGGGTAATTACTTCCTCTAGCCCCCTAATATCTAATATAGAGGTTTTCCAACTTTCGGGTGACTTATTACATCACATCAGCTAATATGTGAATTATCTCAATGAAAATTAAAGAGCGTGTTTTAATGATAATAGTGTATATTTATGATAAAACGGGAAAAAATTGGGCGTTACCTTGACTTAGCCGTAATATACAAACATCTAACATTCGGGTGACTTTACCTCATATGTTTGGTGATGCTTAGTGAGGTACCTTAATAAATATCCGGGAACATTTTATTAGTATGTGGCATGTTAATAGTATGTAGTGTTAGAAAAAATAAATATAATCGGGTCAATAATACCTCCCTCTGTTTTTGCACCTTAAGGTGATGTTCGGTTGCACCCGAAGTTAGCCCTTCCTTATGAAAATATTTGTTGACTTTCGATTTTCTGTAATTTTTTGTGATCAGCATTTGTTATTTTTCTTTATAAATATAATAAATATTTTTTTTAAATAATTGTATTTATTTACAATAGTTCTCAAATACATAATCCAATCAAACTTAAAGAGGTTTAAAATCTATTATGTTCTTTCTAGTACTAATAGTAATAATTTACACTTTCATTCGTAATATTTATTTACATAAAGGCTGATGTGCTCGTCGATGTGGAATGCGATGCTCGACGTTTGGATAAGGTACTGCAAATGTTAAACCGCGAGGTGCAGTCTGTAAATTACACCACCATACATCCGATGTCACGAACGCCATCATTATCAGCCTGCTCCAGTTTTGGTAGGCCACAAATCCTCTATTTATGTATGAAAAAAAAAAAAAAAATTTACTCTCCTACCTTTGGCAGATTTTGGAGAAATGGTCTGGTTTCCACGTAAAATATCCGATTTGGATAAAGCACAAAATGTGCTAATGTATGGCTCGGAACTGGATGCTGACCACCCAGGCTTCAAAGATCCAGTCTATCGCAAGCGTCGCGAGACGTTTTCCGCTATTGCTAACAACTACAAAAGGTAGCTTTGCAAAAAAAAAAACAAAAACATTTATGTTAACTTGAAACTTTACTTTCACTTAATTATTAAAAACTCTATAGTGGACATGCAATACCACGTGTGAGCTATACACCGGAGGAGATAAAAACTTGGTAAGTTTTTGTTGTAGTGCTGACTTCATAAAACCGCAAGATATACATAGTATGTGCTTAAGTTTATGAGTGATAAAATGATAGACACATGTAAAATTCTTATACAATTTTATTTGTGCTAAATTGTGCTCACTTATCTCAATATAGGGGCACTGTCTTCCGTGAACTTCACCGTCTCTATATCAAGCACGCAGTGCGGGAGTATATGGAAAATTGGCCCGAATTGGTGAAATACTGCGGCTACCGTGAGGATAATGTGCCTCAATTGGAGGATGTTAGTAACTACTTGAAGCGTAAGACGGGATTTCAGCTACGTCCAGTTGCTGGTTACTTATCGCCACGCGATTTTTTGTCTGGCTTGGCTTTTCGTGTTTTCCATTGTACGCAGTATATTCGACACTCATCGGATCCATTTTACACGCCTGAACCGTAAGCTCTTCAGTGTTAGATAAGTTTATTTAGAATAAGAAAGTTTCTTTATTTTTTTCATATAAAGTGACTGCTGTCATGAGCTTCTGGGTCATATGCCATTACTAGCTAATCCAAGTTTTGCTCAGTTCTCTCAGGAAATCGGTTTGGCTTCGCTGGGAGCCGCGGATGCAGATATTGAAAAGTTAGCAACGGTTGGTTAATATTTGAATTTCTTAAAATATTTTTAATTACTATTCATTTGTTAAAGAAATGGGGAAGTGAAAGGGTTCGGAGAGTTATTAAGACAATATAGCTGTTACTGTTTCTCAAAATTTATTGAAAACTCTTTTTAAAAAATTCTTTAGTCTATACCTTTTCTTTTAGTTCTTAAATAGCAGACAAATCAATTAATCCATATTGCGTTGGGCATAAGCTAGTCTATTTTTAGTTGTTTTGGTTCTGCTAAATTTAAAGTGAACAAACCTATTCTTCTTGGCAAAATGTATTTTCTCAGAAACCCTTGAAATTTCTCGGCAATTGAACAGACATAACACTGAACTAAATTTTGGAGTTTGATGGTTTAAACCCGTGGCTCTATATTTTCAAGCTTCAAAATATATATTTCAATAAAAACGTATGCTAAAGGTATCCAAACGGAAAAAAAGTTGCAATCTTGTTGCTCAACCAAGTAGGAAGGAAGCAATGTTATTCCAAATATTACTGCTTGTTATTTGTAAATTTGACCAGCACAATAATTAATTAAATAATAATTTCCCGCCCCCCAGCTATATTTTTTTACGGTGGAATTTGGTCTCTGCAAGCAACAAGATAACACTTTCAAGGTATATGGCGCTGGACTACTAAGCTCTATAGCTGAACTACAGCATGCCATAACCGCTAAAGAGAAAATCAAAAAATTCGATCCGGATGTTACGTGTCAAGAGGAATGCATCATAACCTCGTATCAAAATGCTTACTACTACACCGATTCGTTTGAGGAAGCCAAAGAGCAGATGAGGTACATACACGCACTTATATATTTATTTATTTATAAATGTATGCAAATAACTATTTGCGTTTATCAGAAATTTCGCTGACAGCATACAACGCCCCTTCGGTGTGCGCTACAATCCTTATACCCAAGAGGTCGAGGTGCTCTCGAATGCGCAGAAGATAACCGCTTTTGTGAGCGAGCTAAAGGGCGATTTGAGTCTGGTTTGTCAGGCAATGCGCAAGATTTCCGCAAACGATGAACAATTGGATGTGGACAGCATTGCAAATATGCTGCAAACAACTTTGCATGTTCGCGGCGATCGAACGCCCGGCAGCTCGGTAAGTCCAGATAATTCAGATAATTCACAGCACTCGGTTGGTGAATAGAGGATTGAAATATTATGAGATGATGACAAAATGCCGAAACTGCTGGACCTTGGAACAAATTCTTAAGAATAAATATTGATATTAAAAATAAAATAAAAAATTAATTTGAACATAAAAACTAAAAAAATTAACACTCAAGAAATGGATGTATGTATGTATATCAAAATTTATTAAAAAATTTCCGTCTGTATGTGAATATTTTGCAATAATAAAATTAAACTACACAAAACATTATAAATGTGCTTAGACTTATTCGCATATTTAAGGTAAATGGTGTCAGTAGAAGTTCTTATCAAATATGAGAAAAATTGTGTATTCGCTCGAATATGCTCAGCTAATGCTTCGATCTTAATACTAAATTAGAACTACAGTTATTTGCTTATAATCTAAGCACCTGCAGAAGCATGATCTTCTGCAAGTCTTCGCATTTCGAAATATTTAGCTTTTGAACTAATTTTTCTTGGCAATCTATCTTAGCAAATCTTATACTCTAATTTTAACTAGCGTCTACATGTCCCTTAATCGATTTATCTATTGTAAATCATATCACAATCGTTGCCGATGAATTGTTTGCTGATGAAATTCGCCGAGCGCTCCACCAAGTATTTAGGTATGGTCCAAATATTGAAGATGCTCAACAATGGCGATATGCGCTGCTTAATGCCGTTAACTATATAACAGTAGGAGCTGCGAAACCAATTCCTCGACGCTTTCTCAACACCTTTATAGACTTTCTTCGGCTGTAGAATCTCTTTGACCTCAACACGGGGCGTGATTTGCATTTTATCAACAGATTCGCAAACTTTTTCATTGCTCATTAAAATCCCCGCCACAATATACATCAATTTGAAGTATCTACAAAGAAGTGTGACGGAGTGAGAGAGACGCGAGATTATTATAAAATATTAAACGCTAAACTTATTGTAGCTAGGCGCTATAAAAATATGTGTGCATAAAAAATATTTAAAAACGAAATTATTAAACCAGCTGATAAAACTCAAGTGTAGGGTATATATATATGTATATAATACGTGTATATAACGTTTTCATATTTTAGAGTGTTCGCCGATATCTTGGGATTCTCTTTTACTTTTTGCTATCATAAATACTTTTATTCGTATCTAAGTTTTCAACTTTGGACCGGGTGTGTTTACAAAAGAGTTAACCAGCAGCTCTGATTGCTGAAAATTTTAAAGTAAAAAAACCGTTATATTTAAAAAAATGTTTAAAAAAATCATTGTTATTAAGTTAGCAGGGGTGGTACTCAATTAGACCCGTTAGAAATTCTTTTGTGCTTCACTCATAGAGTTATTTGAAGCCTTTGTAAGTAGAAATTCAGTAATAACTTTTGTTGATAATGGTAAATTGACAATCTTCGTATTTTAACAAAATCGATATCTTTGGATCCATATCAATTCCAATATTCCATTCGTGAAAATGAGGAAATGTAGTTAAAGTGGCTATAAACTTTCTTACGATCTGAATTTTCGTCCACCATCAAAATACTTCACAAAATCATTTGAAGATCGCTTGCATTTTATGAATATTTCTATGTAACGGGAAACCTAAAATGTGCACAAGAAATAAAAAGACAAATCGGCAAATATTTTAAAAGGTTCCATATTTGACATACATATATATTTATTCATAACATCGAGCAGAATATCATAAAAAACTTGATCCCTGGTTTTTTTCATTAGTATTTTAAGAGAAAAGTTTTTAATTTCACATTTCTTCTTACCTTTGCATCCAACAATTATTTTGTACCATAAAATATTTTATGATCTGTTACGCTCTGATCCATTATGTTTGGTTAACAGAGAAGACAAGAAAGACTGTCTTACGCTAGAGAAAGGTTTTAAGAATAGTAGCATTTATCAACTTTAGGAAGGCAGTTTAAAAATAAATTTGCCGATTATATTAGGATACAACGAACTTAAAATCCTATAAAGTTTTTTTTTACTTTACAAGGTATTTTCACTAAATTTGGCAAGTTACGATCTTCTAACAAATTGTTCAGATCGGATCGGAATCAATTCAAATATCATTCTATACTCTTTTGTGATATAAAAAATGCATCTGTATAAGATATTAGAGATTCGGTGCAGTAGAAGTTAACGTTTTTTTCTTCTAAGAAAGTGTGTAGTATTCTTTTTCTGAACTTCACGTTCTATTATTTTGCGGCTTAGCAAAACGAATATACGTAATGATAATATTAAAATATAATCTACGTAGTATGTACTTATGGAAAATAAAAACCAAATGAGTAGCACCTTAAGAATGTAAGGGAACTACTATAACTATCATAAGCGCAAAGAATGTGTTCTACAAACTTCAAGTGGTTTCTAATAACCTTTGGAGTATAGCTAACGAAAACACGCGATTCAAACGTCATAAAATAACTAGGTAGGTATGTATGAATGTATACAATCAGCCATAAATGGTTTAAATAATCAAGCATATCGGCATATTTTTAAGAATTACTTATTCTTAAAATTGTCTCAATTACATACATACATCTTTAACAGATATTCTTTTCACATCGTTACACATACATATGCATATCACATATTCGTCGCCATTTTCCAAACGTACCTGAAGGTTCTGGACATCATTTTGTTGGACCCGTTCTCAATTACCCCAAGCTCACTAACTATTACTTCCAAATCTTTTAGAGTCATGAATTTTTAAATTACACGTTCACAAATCCAATTTTGATCAAATGCCTTAAGTTATGATCTTCAATGCAGCACTGAATCTAATTTAAGTGCTTAACTTAATATATATTTATTCCAACTAATGCCTAGCTGTATTTTATTTAAATTATTTGCTAATATAAATCTAATGATATATTATATACATATATTTTTTAATGCTTGATAAGAGTTCTATGTTCACTTTATTAATTGTACTGTTTTAATATTTTTTTGCGATTAAGTGTCGCGTCGTTTATATTGCATTGCCCTTGATTTATCTGTCTGATTTTAATTTTTTAAGAAATTAATATTTTATGTACGCTTACACCGAACTTCATGCTTCAACTGAGCGTTTTACTCTTCGCCAGCAACATATACTAAAAAGGCGTTAGATGAGATTTTCAGGCTTTGAACTCTCTCCACAGCACCGATCGTTGCCTGGAACTGCCTGCCTGATAGCGACAAGATTATGCCGAAAGATAAGCGGTGTTAGTGGTGGTGGATTGAGAACTCAACTATCGCAGTATGGAAGAAGAAAATCATGCACTTGTATAAGAAAGAGCGTGAACATGTGTATTTTTGTATATGCATACATATGTATTGAGTGGGAGAAAATTTGTGTATTCCTTGCACGTGCACCGACTTCTTCTATCTCACCGATTTCTGATTATGTAACCTGTGGTGAAATCAACGAGTTATAAATTACTTAGTAACTAGTTTGAATCATACTGTGTATGTCCAATTAGTCAGCGGATCGTCCCGTTTCCGTTCGAGATATCAATTGTCAGAGTTTGGTCATAATATAGTATAATATTGTACGTGAAGCATAAAATAAAAATCTTTCATTAAAATACCAATTCAATTGGAAAATTGTTGTATTTTTGTGTAGTGTGACTTCAGTCGTCCCATATTTGCTGACTAGTATGTTGCGTTACTGAAAGATTCATGCAAACAAGCATAAATATTTTTAAGTAATATATTAATAAAGATTTGTAACAATATATGTACATACATATTTGAACATACTGAAATTCAAAATAGCGTATCATCAAAAAATTCGAAATTGAGTGTCTTATTGATTACGTTTCACTATTTCAAATTACATACAAAAAATTACATATTTTGAATATTTTCAGGTTCTGCGCTCAGATATAAACCAGTTGTAACCAATATTAATATTTTGTTCCATTTTATTTCGTGTCTCATTCATGCCACTGTAAATTTCCAAAAATGTTGTTACGTTATTTTGCATTTCAGGTGACGATATATAGAAGTGAAAATTGCATCTACTTTATAGAGGTGTTTTGTATATTCTGTTTTCCAGTCTTATTTTTCTTCCAATCCAGCACGCAGAGTTTTACGACTATTTGCACAAACAAAGTAGATGCCAGTCCCCGAATATTATTGCAAATTACAAAGATATATCAAATTTTTAAGGTTTTATTGTGATTTAGGGACACACAAATCTAGCAAAAATTAGATTTAGTCCAACAAAAATTACGTTTGTTTTTTTGAGACTCCTTTAGAAAACAATTGACTGGCCTTTATGACCGATTCCGCAGAAATCATCTGATGACGCGCCTTTAATAAAAGGTTTTAGCAATATACACGTTTTATTTCTATTCTGGCTATATTTTCCATATCCTTCGTGTCAATGATACTCGCCGTCACTGTAGTCGCTTTTTATGCTTTTTCCTTTGCACTTACCATTTGGGTTGATGACTTTACTAAGCATGACTTTGAAAGCATTTAAAGAATATAAAATGTACAGAGTGTAACGTGTAATTCTCTTGACATTAAGACTACTGATATGGTTTTGCCTCAGATGGCTGGTCTCTATGCAGGTTTGTTTGTTAAAATATACGTGTGTGTCATTATATGTTTACTGATGCACAGCTAGTGGCTTCGGTTGACGAAAAGCATGACGCCTGATTAGGAAATTCACACACCCTATGCAAGGTCGATAATTTTTAACTTGACCTCGCTGAAGAAAGGTTTATGGTCAGTGATCCTATCCCAGTTCAGTGCCCCTAAAGTGGGTCCGTAGTCGATATCAATGTCCTTAGTGAAGTCAATAATCCTTAATGAGGTCCCTGACATGTAGCGAGGTGAATGTCCCTTCTTAAGGTCAATAACCTTTAGTGAAGCCAAAGAACAATTGTAAGATTTATGATTTTATTCGAGACCAATAATCCCACCTGAAGTCACCCTGAGTGAGTTCGCAGACCCTAAGGGAGGCCACAAAGTCCCCTAGCGAAGTCATTAACCCTAAGCAAGGTCATTAACCCTTTGGTAAGTAGGTCAACAGTGTAGGGGATCTTTGTAATATGCACGGAGGTTGACTGGGAGCGCCGGAATAAAAAAAATCAATAATAACGAGTATTAAACATTCAATCAGCCTTAAGTGTAACATCTTGCACTTGGCATACATATATTTCTGAGAGTCATAAATAACTTGTTTACCTTTATATGCTCGTGAGTAATGTATTTATTTATTAATCAGTAATATGTTATTAAATATAAATTTTATTACAGGCGATTGCTTAACTTTCTTTAACTATGGTAATCTTATCTTATATCAAACTTATTAAGTTTACGTGAGGACTTTAGTACAATAATTTAGATTGTTTTTCGACGATTACGAGTCAATAACAATATATATTTTACATTTATTTTAATCATATTGAGTTTTATTACGGATTGAGTGGAGCCATAAACAGTTATAGCATAGCTGATCTAATTTAAAAAAATTGCCTTGTGAAAATACAATAAATATTAACTTAAATATAATTTTACTAAATATATGTACATATATAAAATACATGAAAAGCCTGGTAAGTCAGGAACTCTCTATTTTTCGATTTTTAAAAAGTACAATTCTAGCGTCGAAATTCTGAACAGTTTTAAATTTTTAAGTAAATTGATTGATTATGCGATTGCAAGCAATTGTTCGTGCACTAGTAAGGCTACCTCATATTAGGCTTTGTGGATAGTTAATTAAAATCCATGGTGTTTTCCCTTTTATTGACTAATGAATTATATAGTCGTCAGAAATAGCCTGATCGGTAAGGTGACATCTCGAAAAGTTTATGAAATATCTTTTATCAACAATGTTTTTCAGTTCAAGTTCAGATGGTGCTTAATTATAAGAAGAAATGGAAACCAAAGCGTTGAGCTACCTTAACAAATTATGGTAAGCTCAAAAACCCGTTTTTGCTCTATAAGGACCTAGTTATCTTTTATTTAGAAATTTCGGGTGTCAAAAAGGACCAGCGCCCACAGCTTGGGATTCCGCTCGTCTTTTGGTGCGAGGATCAACACTACAATCTAACCATACCTGACCTAGGGTACAAGGATCAAGAATTACGGGAAAGGGAATTCAATAAAAGGATAAAGCGAGACCAAGCTATGGCTCAAGAAGACTCCGATTAACAATAAGATCAATTCCATGCTCCACGTGGACATTTGATCTTTTATCTGCGAATTGAAATTGCTTAATTCCCAACTTGTATTGATAATGTGCTTAAATGTGATCCCTGTACAGTTGTTTGCACAATTAATTGAAGAGAATTAAAATCAAATTCATGTCGTCATAATATCAATTCTCAATGGATACAAACAACAACAACGCTATCTAACTTTATTGGGTAATTTTCTAGTAAACTCAAATACAGACTTTTACTGAAGGCTAGCACTTATACGCAATTACATACATACATATATATATACAAGTATGTAGGTGTGACCTATGCGAGAGTTCTTGTTATATTTGTATATTGTTTTAATTCACACTTCTCAATCTTCTTATGGCATCAACTCGAGTTGATGATGTTAGCCCGTAAAATTTACCACAACCTTGTCTTTGTTTTTGCATCTGATAATCCAGGACGCACATTGTAAATATAGGTATATGTGTATGTGTGTGTAAGTACGCTTATGCTCATGTTCGTCACTTGAGTGATATTGTATATATTATTTGATGCTTTTGTAGCCACAAGTGAGAACGTTTAAATTAAATGCATTCTAAGTCATCTGTAACCTTCTGTTTTGCTCCTTACAATCCTGCTGACAGAAAATGTACGTACAGTACACAACAACAACAGTAGCTTGCAGTTTAACACTCAGAAGGGACAAACGGCTTCGTCGGCATGTGGCAGCCGGTGTTGGCTATGCTGTTGTTTTTGGTGTTGGCGTTGGTTCTTGGCTAAGGACAATTTCAATATTGGCTTCTTGGCCACTTAAGCTCAGCATAGCCTGTGGTCATTTGTTGCATTACATACCAGTCCAGTCATGAATGCTTAGATATTGCACATTAGTATGACTGCATGTGGGTTTTTACAATTCTAACGGTACCGCAGTCGAATTTGGAATAGTTTCATAAAATTTAAACTGGTGGAGAATAGTAATGGGATCGCTAATAAAAATATAGATAGAAAATCACTGTACTGTAATGGAAATAACGCCCACGATATTACGAATACTAAAAATAAATAACTAGTACCAGACCTCTTCGGACTAGTTTAGCAATTGTTTGGTTGCGCTTCGATTTACAACAAATATATTACACTTATATACATAAATAAATTTTAGAATAAAAATAGCCAGTGCTGGCGTATGCAAGCGATAGTGGTCAGCTTGACAGCACAGGACAAATGCGGCTTTCAATGCCTTTGCTTTTTGCATTTCCTCAATTGCCTACGAGTATTTTGTGTGTTGGTGTACTCGTAAGCTGCTCTTTGAAATCGTTCTTGCCCGGTCCATTGCTTCGACTGCAAGTGTGGCAGCCAACTATCAAGATGAACAAGCACTTTCTTCTTCTGTGGAAGGAGGTAAGCAGAAATCAGTCACATATGCACTTCTTCTCGCTTACGAACCATTTATGCACACACTTGTGTCTGTGTATATCTTTTATGGTGCGGTTTGTATTTTCAGTCTTTCTAAGGATGCCATTTCTGTTGTTAGGCATAATAAACTTTACACTTTACTTATTAGTTAAATACATTTTGGATGCCATGCGTCCAGGCATCTTTGAAATCCGACTTTGATTTTAATACTGGCATCCATATGAGTGTATACACATATGTACATACATAGATAGGTATGTTTACATTTGCATGCTAACACTTTCAAATTAAATGATTGTTTGAGTAAATTAAAATCTAAGGACTTATTCGCACACCTCCACGGATAGTAAAATTTGTGAATATTTATGTACGAGTGATACATATCGAAGTTGCATTGTTACGTGTACTTGTATATTTGCAGCGAAGATTTGTCGTAATCGATTTAAGTTGATGTTAGGACTAAGGTAATAGAATTTTATGGCCAATAGAAATTTTTTAAAATTCCATTTTGAGGTTGAATAGATTGATCTGAGAAATTGAACTTTTTTTTTAGTTTGAATTATATTTAAAAGTGGGTAATTTTGCCTCTCTACGTAATATATGTATGTATATTGGAATAAAAAGACTCTTGACTTATTGTTTATCCTCTAATAAATCTTTGTTGGTTACCGAAAACTGTAATTAAGGAACTATCTGACAAAACATTCAGCTTAGCACATTTCTTGAGATTTCACTCGTCTCGTCCTATTTAGAATGAATAATATTGGTAATATCTGTGAACTAAAAATATAAAATACAAGAGATCGCACTTAAAATGTAGCATACTACCGCGAGATAAATATTCTTTAGACTAGCTGATACCTTCATTAACCATTCGGAACTTTGTCATTCAAAAAAAAAAAAATTATGTAAAATATTTTTTGTAAAAAGACCTCTTCTTCTTAATTGGCGTAGACACCGCTTACGCGATTATAGCCGAGTTAACAACAGCGCGCCAGTCGGATCTTCTTTTCGCTATCTGTCACCAATTGGATATTCCAAGCGTAGCCAGGTCTTTCTCCATCTGGTCCTTCCAACGGAGGGAGGTCTTCCTCTTGCTCTGCTTCCCCCGGCGGGTAAAGCGTCGAATACTTTCAGAGCTGGAGTGTTTTCGTCCATTCGGACAACATGACCTAGCCAGCGTAGCCGCTGTCTTTTAATTAGCTGAAATATGTCAATGCTCTCATATATCTCATACAGCTCATCGTTCCATCGAATGCGATATTCGTCGTGGCCAACGCGCAAAGGACCATAATTCTTTCGCAGAACTTTTTTCTCGAAAACTCGCAACGTCGATTCATCAGTTGCTGTCATCGTCCAACCCTCTGCACCACATAGCAGGATGGGAATTATGAGTCATTTATAGAGTTTGGTTTTTGTTCGTTGAGAGAAGGCTTTGCTTCTCAATAGTTATTCTGCAAGAGTTATTCTGCGTTGGATTTTCAGGCTGACGTTGTTGGTGGTGTTTACGCTGGTTCCAAGATAGACGAAATTACCTACGACTTCAAAGTTATGACTGTCAACAGTGACGTGAGGGCCTAGTCGCGAGTGCGACGACTGTTTGTTTGATGACAGGAGATATTTCGCCTTGCCCTCGTTCACTGCCAGACCCATTTGTGTTGCTGCCTTATTCATTCTGGAAAAAGCAGAACTAACGGCACGGGTGTTGAGGTCGATGATATCAATATCATCGGCATACGCCAGCAGCTGTACACTCTTATAGAAGATTGTACCTTCTCTATTTAGTTCTAAAGCTCTAATTATTTTCTCCAAAAGTAGGTTGAAGAAATCGCAAGATAGGGAGTCGCCTTGTCTGAAACCTCGTTTGGTACCGAACGGCTCGGAGAGGTCCTTTCCGATTCTAACGGAGCTGTTGGTGTTGTTCAACGTCAGTTTATACAGCCGTATTAGTTTTGCGGGGATACCTWATTCAGACATCGCGGCATAAAGACAGCTCCTTTTCGTGCTGTCGAAAGCAGCAGGATCAAAAAGCTTATGGGTCATTGTATGAAGATATAAAATATGATCTCTGAGTAATGACTGAAGCAAATTTGAAAAATTTGAACTTAGCGACTGTACTTCAATAGGTTATAATTAAAAAACAAATTGTGATATCGCTTTAAAATGTTGTTATGTTTTTTCCACACTAGCTTTAAAAGAAAGAAAAGAAATAATTTGTGGTTTCCAAATAGGTTTGTTAGAAGATGTCTGATGATCTCAGTGGATGCGATATGCATTAATATGGGCATCGTCGATTACTTAGACAATCAATAAAATCAGTATTGTGGAGAAGGTTGAAATGAATTTTGCATTCTTAATAAAAAATAAATAAATATTTCAACAATTTGTTGATCCGTATAATGCAGTTCTTCTAGAAGCATCGTGACACTGTCTTGAAAGCGAAGAGATAACATGACTCCTCATCTGATAGTCTCAGAGTCTCCTTTACGTATTTTTCTTTTACGTAGTGGAATATTTGGGATGAGGATTTGTAATTTTGGAGATCTTATGAAATCTATTTGAGAAGATAGTAAAAACATATTTTTTATACATGGAATTATTCAGATAAATGTGGCTTTTAACTTAAAATAAGCCTCAATGAATAAATACTTCTTCCTTTGACTTTCATTTATTTGATAAAGTAGTTATAGAAAGAGTAGTTTATTTTTTCGGCTCTAAGCCCAACATAAAATAAGAGTTATGCTCTATTTCAGAGATCAAGTTTAGGTTTTTTTCTAATTTTAGAACTTGACTAAAACATTGTTCTCCCATGTACAATGTCTTCCTCACATCTTACTGCATTGCATCTCGTATACGAGTTGTCTCTTCAAGCATTGGTTTTCACGATATACAGCAATACACCGATACATAACGGCATCTCTCCCCTAACACACAAGCCTGCATTATCTTCATGTTGCCACATAAGTTTGCATTCTTCGGTAATTTGTTCTCTCAGACGTTTATATGCTGTCCGCTGCTTGTGGTTAACCACAATTGTGTCAAGGACATTGCTTGTTTCCCCATTTCCTGCTGAAATGTCTCCAGCAGTTTTCCAGCAAATTTCTGCATTGCTCTCTGCTACTGTGCACCCCTCCTGCATCCAAGAATAAAGCCAGTGCTTCAACTTCTGGTCAAACAGACAACAGACGACCTTGCATTGCATGTGGACTCAACTGCAATCTACTTCGACAAATCTCCATTCTTCTTTTGCACCCAGCCACTCGGCAGTTCACTGCTGCTTTCTGCAATTGCTCTACTTGTGTATTTCCGCTTTGCTTCATTCAAAAACTACATCACTACCCTCCCGTCGTTCGTCTTAGCCATCTTCTCTGCATCATTATTAACTTCTTGGTTCTCCTTACCTTAACCATCTGATCTTTGACACTGCGCTGCAGACACACAACGACGGTGTAGATGGAACAGGATATTTGGGGCGGAGTAGCAGGAAGTATTTGCAGCACTTTTTATTTAAGTGGATTTCTCTTCAGTGCTATATCTTGTCTTGAAGTGGTCGAGGTTGTTAAAGCCACCGCACGCAGCACATTGTCGGATGAAAAAGCATGGAAATACATACTGACATGTTCGTAAGAAAATAAGGATGCCTGAAAGGCGGGAGGGTCACAGTTAAGTGTGGGCGTTGGTGCGATAATTTGCAACTTGCAGACATTCTTGGGGAATACCTAGTGTTTTGCTGGTGTTGTTGTGCAATTTACACTTGAACTTGTGGCACGTCTTCATGACACTTCCGTCTGCATTGTTTGTGGTTTAGCGATTGTGATTCACTTGCAACATGTATTATAAGTGAGCCGGTACACTTTCGTGTATATATATACGTGTGTATGTCATTGGTTTAGTATTGTCAGAGAATTTGTTTCTGTGTTCGCTTCTTAAAAGCAACTGCTCCATTTTATTGCTTGTAAGCTTATATGTTCGACAACATTTATCTCACAATGTGTGAAGAATCTGTGGCAGTTTTTGTTGTTTTGTTCATAATGTTCGCACAAATTTGCCGCAATTGTGTGAGAATACGAAGCGGAAAGTTGTTGTGGGTTTCTTGGTTATTTGTATTGTAATATTTATTGAAGGTTTGTAACTGATTTTGTTGAATGTGTAGTTGTTGTTGGTTAGTGGGAAATTTATATGTGAATTCATTAAGTTTTTAAGAATGAGCAAACAATCTAATTAACATATATTTCTTAGTGCTTATTATGTTAAAATTTCAATCTTTCAAATTCGACAGCATTTTTCTTAAGAGGGGAAATTCTAGAGGAGGAGAGGATACACTGTATTCTTCAGAGTTCATTTAAAATATTTAAGATGAACTATTTGCAAACAATGGGACTTTCATTATAGTTGTTATTATAAGAAAAAAACGAACAGAGATGGGAAATACTTTTGTAGATTTCTTCGTAAATACCGCAGTCGGTATCTTTGTTATTAAAGTATTAATAGCATTGACAGACTGCAGGCTTAGTCCGGATTCAGGAGTTAGTGAAGATAACTCCGTTGCTAACTCCCATTTAGTCCTCAAAATTTTAGAGAAACAGCTGCATTTTCGTTGGCAACATTGTTAAAAGTGGCCAATTTTAATCTATTGTGAATGAAAAAACAAGCAACAACTGTCAGTGTTTTTCAAAATTTCAATAATAAAAAAATTTAAATTTAACGTGTAGATATGTTTTTTATTTATTTATTTATTTATTTATTTTTGTTGATATGTTATAAAAATGACAGCTGCTTACGAAAGTTTTAAACTCTCATAGCTGCCATTTGTCACTTACAAATTTGGGTCTGATTAAGATCGCGTTAATGTAATGTTAAAATGAATTAAAACACTTAAATTTGGATTTGTGCTAGAGTGTGCTGATGTTGATTGGCGTAAACCTTGGGTTTAACATACCCTCAGAGAAAATAACCCAGAGGCGTTAAATCGCATGATCGTGACTGCCATTTAACTGGGTCAATTGTTGAAATTAAGAAGCCGCCAAACTTTGATCGCATTTTACACGTGGAACAATACGGTGTTGTTGGGAATACAGAGACGATTGCATTAAATTCCGGAAAGAAGTCAGTCGGGTCGAATTCCTGCCTCATTTTGAAAGAAACATTGCTCGATCACACGAGGACATGACCCACCTCCATTAGCGTCAATTTTGTTTGTTGATGAAGCTTTTAGGTCAGAAATGGGAATCACCGCAGAAGACTATTTCTCGATTAAATGAATTTACGTAAAATGTATCCGTGGTATGACGTAAATTTGCCTTGGACAATTTCCAAGTAAACAATAACATAATGAAAAGACATTTACTGAACACACTGACTAAATTTTACACAAACTAGTAGGACAAATTTATTTATTTTTTTTGAAAGAGTTTTCATGGCAGTTTTTCGCTCGAAAGTTTGCTCTTGCTATCCAAGAAGCGACAGCAATTATATAACAGTATCGAATCAATTGCCACTGGAGTAGGCAAATGGTTTCTCTATTTTTCTTACTTTCGGATATCTACATATAATATGTTGGAGATGTTCTTTAGATACATAGTTGGTACAAGTCAAGAAGTATTTTAAGTTTTGTTAGTTTGACTCGAGACAACAAATAAGATTATATTAGTTACTAAAACAAAAAAAAAATAAATAAACAAAAATTTTTCATATAAATTATATTTTAACTATGGTAAATTCATTTTAAGATGCCCAGAAAAATAAATTGTAATGAACTTTATATACAAGTACATATATAATATATATATACATATATATGTGTTTCTGTTAGCCCTGGAAGAGCATAGGGTCACTAATTATGGATTTTTGATGAAATAAGATTTTAATAATGCAACACCTTCACATATATGTAAATGTAAAAAAAAATTGCAATAAATCGATTTCGTTTTGAAGCTTCAACTTTAATTTATACATAGACGTCTCGCGCAATTGCAAAAACTACTTCAGACAACAGAGACTATGCATCAATACTACGCGGACGAACCAATATATTTATGTGTACTCTACTGAAGCAGGTGCCCTCGCCAACCCCTTCAGCCTCACCAACATAACGTTTTAGTTGTAGTGGCTTGAAGTTGGTGGGTACTCATGACATTGGTTAGCTGCTGATGATGACGCTGAAGCTGAAGCAATCGCTGTAAAAAAGGAGTAAGAAACGCGCAAAATATTTCCAAGTAAAGAGCAGGAAAAAATTGAATCAATATAATAAGCGCAGACAACAAAAGTTCATATATCAAATGTGCGCACCCTCGCCCCACCACTGCATGGCGCAATGCCGTTAGAATTGCACTACCTGCACCGCTGCCAAACACACGCTTGCTCCCTCCCTCCTCTACCAATATCCGCTGTCTACAATTTTCAATTTTTATTATTTTCAGTGAAATTGCCAATAGTTGAATTTTCATGGTATGCGATAACGGGGGTAATGTTATGAGGACCTGCTTTCAATGAGTGCAGCATAAATTTCCTTCGCAGACACACATGACGGAGTTCCGTGCAATCGCGCTTAGATGCTAAAGGCAGCTAATGTGTGCGGGCGGCGCGAGTGTGGGTGAGGGGGTCAAGTGCTGCGATGCGGGCTAAACATCATTTGCATGCGCGCAGGAAGGAAATGAGTGGACAACAAAATCAAATCGAAAAGTGTATAAAAATTGAAAAAGAAAAATTGCGAATCAAATCAAAAGCTTAATGGCACAAAAAAAAAAAAAATATACATATATGTATATAAAAAATTCGTTAATGCTACAAAGTTAAGCAAAAGCAATGGCGAACAAAGTAAAAAGATTTTAGGACAATAAAACGCTTGCAAAACAAGAAACACATTAACGAAATAAAAATGCGAATAAAATTGTCCGAATGTAAAAATCAAGTAAAAGTTATGAAAATCTATTTCACCGTGTAGGTAAAACCATACAAGCGCATACCCTCACCTAGTATAGCCTACACTTACATATCCATACAAACACACATGCATAGTTGCCAGTGCACATGTGCTCGGCGACGAGTTCCTCGAAGTTTGGGTGGCTGCCTGTCTATGGCCGTCTGCAGCGTTCGCTAGCCACAGGAGCACACTCATGCATGGTTGTATTTTTTCTTGTTGTTGTATTGCTTCTTTTGCATTTCTGCATTTTATGTATATCTTATTGTTAGCTGGACCGTCAGTATGCTGTTGTGGCTGCTTCTATACTTGTTCGAACTGCTGTGTCTACGCCACGTCGCATCTCACTATCGCACAGCCCCAGCAATAGCAACAAAAACAATATGTGTACCCTCTAATAATCATCTATTCATAATTCGCGTTATGTTGTTGTGCCGAGCTCTCCTGTATTCGATGCAGGACTAACAGGACATCATTTCGACACCTTCTTTTTGCACTGTTCCATCGCAGGAGAGCGTTAGCTTGCGCCAGCAATACGTCGCAAAAATGGCAGTGCTTGAGTCGCGCGTCCACGTATGCCACCGCACATAGCAACACCTCAGCGCGTGTCTCAACTCGAGCTGGTAAAGGATTCACATATCTACATGGGAGCCACGAGTGTGAGCCTTTGTGCAAGAGTTAAGTTTTAACTCAACCACACAGACACTCATAACTCACACACACCTATTTGCTTCTGTGTTTGTGAAGGTGCTTAGCGGCGCTCGTTTTGCTTTTACTGCTATTTTATTTGCCGCAGTCAACGCCGTTCAAACAGCTTCCATCTCCAATCCTGCACTCTGCACGTGTGGCGAGTGAGGGTGTCGCCGATCCGTGGTCAGCAGGTAGGCGCGTCTTTCCACATCGTGGGCTTATTGTTGTGTATCTGTATGTGATAGTGTTCACGTCACTCTTTCGAAGCGATTTATTTTTGTTGTTCGTAGTCAGAGCATAGCATTTTAACGACAGCCTCAGCCCTGGCGAAGGCTGTACGCGACGGTCATAGTTCTTTTCTGTTAAGTTTTTGCTCTTTTCTTCTAGAAATACTTTTAAAATATGCAATCAGTATGTGTGTCTATATTTTTCATCTCATACTAATGCGGAGATACTGCATCATCGCTGTTCAGTAGCTCAAAGTAAAGTCGTGGTCAATATTATTTCCCGTGTCTAGAGTTTTTCCACCTATTGTTATGTTGATGCAGTATCGATAATGGTGTCTCACAGTGGTGAGATGCTTGGAGAGAGTTTTATATTTTATTTGAGAGGGTAGAACATGGAAGTATTTCTAAAGTGCCATAATTCTGCCTTAGCTCTAGCATAATAAAATTTGAAGCCATAGTCATAGTTCTTTGTGAGCTATATGACGTTTTTGGTTCGGTACTTAAAAATAATTTTATTTTCGTTATTTTAATAATAATGTATTATGTCTTCGAAAGTGCTGCTCCCTCTTTAAACACACACAAAAACTGGGTATTGGTTATAAAAATTAACCAATTATTGTAACGCAGAATGAATGCTACGGGCAAATAGTTTGATGGGCTGTTTGGAAAGGAAAGCGCAGGATCGTCTGACCGGAAGTGGCTATACTCAAGCAAATTTGTTACCAAGTCGAGTCTGTAACCGACGTTTGATGCCCTCAACGGGCTCATGGCGCATTCCATCAAGCGGATTTGACAATTTTGAAAACAGGACAAAGTGACAAGCAGACAAATCTGACGATCGTGTTCGGAAAAAAGTCAGTCATAATTATGTTAGATTGTGACGGGGCAAAAAAACGGGGTAGAAAAACCCAAATCTTCCACCTCAAACGACCAAGTAGCTTTCCTTATTAAGCGTAATAAGATCGCTGTGAACCACACCACAGTAATCAAAAAAACGATGAACATCATCTTGATGGTTAACCGCCTTTGACGTGGATTTTCGGTTTCGGCTCATTTTTGGAGCACACTTGACAATCTAAGATAGTTGACACGCCTTATACCCAAAAGTGTGTTGAGCTGATCGATAGTCCGAGTCAGTTTTGATCAGATATTATTTATTTTGTTATTAGACAATTGGATGAATACAAAATTTATTGTAAACAGGAGTTTTTGAAATCAGACTATCGCTTTTTGCGAGTTCTGTAGACTAGCTCGGTAGCAGCCATTTAATACAAAAATTTTTAGTCTCAAAGTTTAAAATACTAATTCGATTCCTTTCTCATTTTTCAAAGTTAATTTTTTTTAGGTTCTGGACTGGTTTAGACCCTTAACGATCCTAAGTTATGAAAAGGCTTTCAGATATTCATTGAGCAAGGGAAACGCAGTGTGTTGACTCTCATTCATAGCAGATTAATATGACGGTGACAAAATATCAAGTAGTACGAGTACAAGCAATTTTTCTTCACACAAAGGGCGATACCAGAATTAAATCCATGATTTTAGTTAACCCAATCCTTCAAAAGGCGGGTGTATAAATTTGGCAGCTGTCGGATATTTAGTTTGTGAATTACAAGATTAGTTTAAGTGAAGCTTTCTGTGTTTCTGATGAAAATGGATAACAAGAAATTTCGCGTGTTGTTAAGATATTGCCTTTTGAAGGGGAAAAAGACAGTTGAAACAAAAACTTGTGTTGATAACGAGTTTCCAGACACAGCTGTAGAGAAATAAACCAAAAGGGATTGCTATGCTAAGTTTAGACATGGTGAAGTGAGCGCCGAAGACGGTGAACGCAGTGGATGCCAAAAAGAGGATGTTACCTACGAAAAATCAAAAAGCAATATCGCATGACCGTAATGGGAAGTTGTTCGAGCAGGCATTCTAAAAATATCAACTTAACGTGTACATCATTCACCAATATTTGGGTATGAGAGAGATCTGTGCAAATTGGGACCAAAAACGATCCGAATTTTTCATTGATATGTGTCAATGGAGACACATGGCTCCATTATTTTTCTCCGAAGACCTATCGACAGTCATCCAAGTTGATATAGAAACAGTCTGTTGGCAAGGTTATTGCGTCTATAGTTTGAAATGCTCATGAAACAATCTATATTGATTTTCTTGAAAAAGGAATCCCATCAAAAGCTACTAAAGCACTATTTTACCGAAAGAGAAATGGCTCTTTCACCAAAACAATCCACCGAGTCACAAGTCAGTGAACGCCGCTTGTTCATCCACCATCTGAAAGAAATGCCCGCTAAAAAGAAAATTTCGCCAAATGAAGAGGTGATCGCCGAAAATGAGGCCTATTTTTAAGCAAAGGTCAAATCGTATTACAGAAATGATATCTAAAAGTTGGAGGGTCGCTATAATCAATTCATAATCTTGAAGGGAACTACGTTGAATAAAAAAATGGTAGACGGGGACTTTTCAATAGACCTGATATCTAGTATTTGAACACCAATATATTCTTACTTGAGATTTATGTTTAACAAGCAGTCCGTTATCTCAAATGAAATCTTTGTCAAACCACAAATTTAGATAAGGCAAGTATGCGCGAATAAACCATGAAAAATGTTGAAAAAGATTTCATAGTGAAGGTACATAGATGTAAATGTCATTTTGATAAAAGCGTTAGCCAACAGGCCATCCATCTAAATTTACTTCACATTTGTGAGATTGCCTGTGTGAGGTTAGGTTAAATTTTTTATGAACTCTTCCGCCATGTAAACACGTTCAATCCTCAAACAATATATTATACACATGTTAAAATTTGTATATGTATAAATGTTGTAAAATATTTTGCCAGACCATCAGGACCGTCAAGTCCTTGCTTGCAATTTTCTTATTTGTCGCTCTTTACTTTCGAACGCTTTGTATCTTCTCTAAAGACTGGAGCATTGCATTTCGAATGGACGATGTGAAGTGATGCTTAAATTTTTTAACCGTCGAATATTTTCCCATGTCCTGCAATATAATAATCTTCCTGTCAACGTTGCGGTACAACGGTGTTCTCTTGAATATTTGAAATCGTTGTCGTTGTCGTTGTTGCTTTTTTTTTGATCTGTTTAGTTTTAGTAATATCTTTGGTGGAAAGTTACTGAATATTTTCTATTTGCCCATCCTTACTCACACTCATTTGAATGTCCTCTAGGTGTGCATGTGTATGTGTGTGTGTGAACTTTTCACTTTATACCATATATGCAGATACTGGCATGAGTAGTGGGCTCACATTATCCGATTTACTTTCGCGCAAAATGCTGCCAAAAACAAATTCTCCACAAAAAAGGGGGGAAAAAAAAACGAAATAAATAAATGTCCTGCAAGGACTATATCGAATTTCCTGGGTTTCGGTTTGCAATTTAAATGCAGACAAATTGAAAGAATCCTTTTGGTTCTATAAATTATTCGTTTCATTTTCCGTTTTTCTCCGATCCGCGTAATATATAAGTTTTAGTAAGAGTGTCTCTTATTTATCTTTCATTATTCATGCACATTTGACGCACAGTTGACGTTTGCCTCCGGCCACCACTATCGCGCCAGCTCAGCGCTGCAGCTCTGCCGGGTTTTAAGTGATTTTGATAATTTTGATTGATGTGCAATGTTTAATTTTCGACGTTGATTGTTTTTTTTTTTAATTTTTTTGGTTTTACGACTGCATTTGCGCTGCGCTTCTAACTAAATGAGACATTATGTAAGCCACTTTTCAAAATGCTTTTGGAGTGTTATTTGATTAGGTAATCTCTTCGCGACAATAAAATTAGAAGTACTTAAAAAAATTAAGTTCAAAAGTGGGTAGTTCTCAGGATGATAAATTCCTAAATTATTTCCACAAAAATCGATATTTCTTGAATGTTTCGTGAAAAGTCGAATCTTAACAGTTTATACATACTTTACCAATAATTTTCTATGCTTACAGTTAGCATGGTAAGATTTCTTCAGGGCCTAATTCATTTCGAGGTGGTAAGATTCGTGAATATCTGTCATTGTTTCTTCATTGATTTCCTATGACTTTAATAATTTTCAAGAAAGTTATTTGTGTTTTTTGACTTTAAATCTACAGTTTTCCCAACATGTGATGTCACTACTAATAGGTTGGCATGTTGAGCAGGTCGTCTCCAAGCTGTTGCAAACATAATTATAGATTGGAAGTGGACATTCTTTAGGATAATTTTTTCTTTAAGATTTCGGTAGAACATTGGGCTGGTGGTTGAGTCTTTCCGCCGTCTGTATGGTGCGGATATACCCAATATCCGATATTAGACTTAAGGGACCAAATAGAACTTTGCAATGCAACATAATATGTTTCTCTCGTCTCACATAGGAGCATTTTCCTTCAAAAATCGGACAAAAATAAAATTACAAACTTCAGCGATGCTACTCAAAATTGATTTTTTTTAGTACCTATGTAACCGGTATACAATGAACCGATTAAATGAACGAACTTCAGCCCGCTATATTGCCACAAAAGAAGTGGGAACTTAGACTTCGTTCAGAATATACGTGCTTTTTCGAGAAACTCTCTATTGTTCTCGAGCAGCACAAAGCGTGAAGTGAAATCTGGAAAATATTTTTTATGGATTCTGGACAACATATTATGTATTTAATATTGATGATATAAAGATTAATTTAGTTAATGGAGAGGTCGAGCTTTGAATTATTTTTCGTAGTAAACTACAGGGTTTCCACTTCACATATAGCATTTTCCCCCCTTTAAAAAATTGGATTAGGTTGGTCACTTGCATAAATTAGTACTGATTTATTTATTTTTTAAGGAAATACTGAAATCCTGCTAAATTATTATATACGGGTGGTATATAGATAGTATAAAGAGGCTCAATCAGAGCAGGTGTGAAAATTGGACAAAGTGGGCGCGGCACCGCCCACTTTCTGGTGAAATCCCATAACTCGGAACCGGACTGACCGATTTCTACAAAATTTAGAACGAAACATTCCTTTCATATTCCCATGTTACTCTGTGAAAATGAGCGATATCGAACTACAACCACGCTTACTTCCCATATGACACAATTTAAAATTCCATTAGATTCTTTCACTTTCCAGTACACAAACAAAGAATAAATTAATATAACGGAAACAAGTTTTGCGGTAATAATTCCCTTAAAGTAAGCCACCTTTTCACCAATAATAGATATAAATAGTTGAATTTTGACCGAAAATATCGTACAGTGTGTGTAATATAAAGATTTTATAACTTATAGGTGACTTTATGCTGGATATGTCCGTTAATATTTGGACTAACTCAATGAAATTTGCAGAACATGTTTTGTTCATAACATTGTTTCTTTGCGCCTTGCGAAAACTTGAAACAAATGAACTGAATATACTTTAAACATATAATTTTTGAAAGTGAAGAATTCTACGATAAGTACTTACAAAACCACAAAAAAAAAGAAAAAAACAGTTTTCCCGCTATATAAAGTCCGATATGAACAAGATCTTCAGAGATTTTGCTATGTGTTGAATAACAATACTTGCCAAAATTCATGGAGACATCTTCTCAAAGAAAATAGTTTAGCTATATGCTACAGTGGTCTGATCTGAATATCAGCGGTTCCAACAAAGCAGCTTCTTTAGAGAAAAAGAACATGTGTAAAATTTCAGATCGATATCTCAAAAATTGAGAGACTATTTGGATTAAAAAATATTTTCTTTGACTTTGTAGCATTTCTTTCTCTTGGTATATGAGTGTGCATACACTTATTGCCTATAATGCAGTAATGGACCAACTTATCTCTCTACATCAGCTTAATGTTCTCTCATTACTGCTCCTGTTTAACGATCTTATTCACTAAACGGTGGGGTAACGTGTTAAAGCGTGTTGATCAATAAGAGAACATTTTTTCTGAGATTATGATATGCAGAAATAAATATCAAACTTTTTGATTTTGTGACTTAACGTTTGTTTTTTTCTTAACAATATTTTTGTATTAAAATTTTCTTGCTTTGAAATGGTTTGCATACAAAATCAAAATGTAAAGCAGTATGACGTGGTGCCTCGTCATGGTGGGGGCAGACGTAAAGCTGGAGTGTTTTCGTCCATTCGTCTTATATCTCATACAGCTCATCGTTCCATCGAATGTGATATTCGCTGCGGCCAACGCGCAATGGACCATAAATCTGTCGCAAAACTTTTCTCTCGAAAACTCGCAACGTCGACTCATCGGTTGTTGTCATCGTCCAAGTTTCTGCACCATGTAGCAGGACGGGAATTATGAATGACTTAATGAGTTTGGTTTTTGTTCGCCTTTGACTTTGAGAGGACTTTGCTACTCAATTGCCTACTTATATCAATATCATCGGCATATGCCAGCAGCTGTACACTCTTATAAAAGATTGTACCTACTCGATTAAGTTCTGCAGCCCGAATTATTTACTTTAGAAGCAGATTGAAGAAGTCGCACGACAGAGAGTCGCTTTGTCTGAAACCTCGTTTGGTATCGAACGGCTCGGAGAGATCCCTCCCGATCTTGACGGAGATTTTAGTGTTGCTCAACGTCAGTTTACACAGCCGTATTAGCTTTGCGGGGATACCTAATTCAGACATCGCGGCATAAAGGCAGCTCCTTTCGTTCTGTCAGAAGCAGCTTTGAAATCGACGAAGTCACGGGTCTTTTCAAAGATTTTGCGCATGGTGAATATCTGGTCGGCGCTTTCTTTTTCTGTCAGCAAATGGGTCTGGCTTCCCTCTTCAACTCTAGGTATCTATCCCATCCCTCACGTGTTGTAGGCGATCGTAACGTTACGAAGTAGACAGTCTGTTTTTAATTCTCTGCGGTACGGCACTCCTCGTCGTTATTGATGGTATGGTGAATTCGAGCGAGGTCGTGTATCACTGCAAGGCGAATTTCGTGAATGTCGTCCAAAATCAGTTTTTGTTCCGAAAACTATTGATGCTGTGCGCAAACTAATATTGCAGGAGCATCGTGTGAACTATCTGTATTAGAGGATCAATATTGCAAGAAGGATTTACTATCAAAAATGTGTTCCCTTCGAATCCTACACAATTAGTCAATCGCTCAACAAAATTCTTATGGCGATTGGTCAAGAAATAATAAAAAAAAAACAAGAAAAAAATACCATAGCCTCATTGGCATCGTGATAGAACATATTGTCCATATAATGACCTACGACCCGAAGTAAAATCAAAAATTGACAAAAACAGTAAAAATGTAAAGTTTTATCCAAAACTCGTTTTTGGTTTGCAAAAACCGATTTTTGATCATATAAAAACTGTAAGGTCGCGTTACAATGAATGAAAAATTTATGTACTGATCGGATAACATGCTTCCGATTTATGATTGAAAAATATTTAAAAATGTAGTTTTGAGAAAAAAATTTTTAAATATAAACTGATAGGCCAGTCATCTCCGCCTGAGCGGCTACACTTTGGAATGCTGTAACACAAAAATTATTTGACGTAACATAGAATTTGTTTGAATATAATATCACTGCCTCTGATCGCCATCCAGAAGCTTTTGATCCCTTCAGTGAGTTAATTTTTGCATGAAATAAAAATGAGTCAAAAGGTATATATTTTTGAATATTTTTCTTTCACTGATATTATCCTAGTCAATTTATTTATATATTATTTATGATGTTCTTTTGGGTCTATGAAATAAGTCCCACCAAAAATTGCTATTTCCAAAGTGGGAGTTATTTCGTTTTTAAAAGTAGGACTTACTTCGTCAATTGGTGGGGCTAATTTCGTTACGCGTTTTTATTTTAAGTGGGACTTATTTCATTTTCATAATTTTGCATTTTAAGTGAATGCTTAATAATTTTTGCACATTTCGGATAGCTTCCAACTACTTACCGAAGATTTAGCAAAATTGAACGCTTTGATAGATTCAAATCATTTATAAAATATTTTGAGAATAAATGGATGAAAAAGGTACAATACTCCCTTTTACAGAATATTTACAAAAAGGTGTTATGATTTCATTATTACTGATCGGTCCACATAACTTTTCAGTTTTATTTCCGGTTTCCATCTTAATTTCTCATTTTTTTCTTATGCAAAAAGTTATATATTGGACATTTCGTAAAAGGGACAACCATAATTTTTTGTCCTTATCTCTCATGGCTCTCCTGTGTTTGTTATTAATTACTTTATACTTACTATAATAAAAAAAATTTAAAGAAATGTGTACAAATAGGTACCGAACTTAACTACTGGAAAAACAACATTAAAAAGAACTTTTGACGTAATTACGTATGTATGTCTTTTATTATATTTTTAGTAGGAAATTGGAATTCGTGTTCCATGTTTTCTAATCTCACCATTACAAAATACAACTAATTCCAATGCCACGTTAAAACTATAATACAGTTTACCATGCACTGGATCTTCAAGCTATTTATAAATGTCGATAATTTTAATCTGATGGTCCTTCCGAAGCGGTTTCCATCTTAATAATAATAACAATTGATCTGTACTTAATCCATTCACGAATCCAAACGTTGTTACTACTAGGCGTTCTCTATACGTTCCTTGACCGAAAAAAGAATTAATAATAAATTCTGGAACTCTATCAAAATTCGTAATATCCATTCCATTAAGAAGAATTCTACAAGCTTGCATACGATATTTCTTTATTATTCCTCTGCTTTGATTACTCATATTATTCGACGTGTGTTTTTTTCGAAGAGCCAAATACTTCTTATTTGAAACCGCATTAAACAGTGAAAAAGTGGGACTTATTTCATTTAAGAAATATATTATTCAAGGGGGAGTTATTTCATTTCAAGTAAATTTTGAAATAATTTTATTTTGGTGGGACTTAATTAGTTTTCAAAACTGGGACTTATTTCGTGGGAGTTATTTCATAGACCCGTTCTTTTGTAATATGATTTAGTGGAAATAATCTTTACTTTTCCTATAGTCGTATTGACGTCTGGAACCTCGTACGATTTGTTAGTATATTTCGACACTTTTCTCAGGCATTGAGTGCTGGTTTAGTTTACTTCCTGTTAAATTTCTTCAGCTTAAAAAATAAAAGTTCTAAGAATTTTGTTTACTTGCCTTGAGGGTTTAAGACTTCTATGAAACCTGCTACTACGAAACGATATCAATACAATAGATAAAATGATAGAAAAATTCAGTAATTCTTCTGGCAGCGCATAACATGTAAAATTCCTTTTTGAATTTAATTAATTATTGAAAAGTTTCGCCGAAAAAATGTTTCCCATCAATTTATGCATAAACAGAGCCAAGCACTGCCCTATTCGAGGAAAAAATTCGGCCTAGGCATAGCATATACCATAGAAACCTGGCGAGTAGCACGTGTAAGGCGGTAACTGCCATGAATAGCTACATGCTATCAGCAACAATAACAACTATGAAAAAGGAAAATGAAAAGCTCCGCCCTTAACTGCACAGCCTATCTAACGTCTTGTATCTTTGCAGGCGCAAGTGTGTGTGACTTTCCTCCACTGAATACGTGTGTGCGTAAGTGTGCCTGTGTGTATGTCAAATACTAAAACTACATGTCTAGATTTGCCTAAAACTAAAGTGCAGTCTGTCAGCCAAATATTTACGTACGTACATTTATATGTGCGTGCAACTGCAACTGATGTGGCAAGTGCATGTGCGTTGTGCGTATGTGGGTGTGTGCGTAAATAAATAAAGTGCGTATAAAATGTTAAGTATGTAAATGTTCATGTGCGCCTTTCTCTCTGTATGTGTTAAGTTTCAGCAAAACTTGTTCGTGTGTTTGTCTGTGTTAACAAAATGGGTGTGCCTAACGATTATTGAGCGGTAGGAGCTGCCACAGAAAATCGCATGCGAGCAAAAAGCATCAAGGCATAAATTCGGTTCAAGAATATCAAGTCTACCCCACCTCATCGAAAGCTCTGGCACGGGCCCACAGGCGAAGGCGAAGGCAAGGCGCCAACAATTGCCGAGCAGCTGAGGTATGTTGCCGGGATTAATTGTTGTTGTTGTTGTCAACATTCAACTACGTACGACTTTTATGAGGTCCATGTTGTTGCTGTGTGCAAATGCGTACGCTTTGGTCCGCAGCTTCCGACTCTTTCTTCAATGTTCTTCTATTCGCACACACACAGACGACTAAAAGCATATACATATGCGTTTTTTCAGCCATTCGACAACGCGTACATTTCGCTTCTTTCGTATAAATCAATCATTTCGCAGCGTTGGCTTCTTCTTCTTTGCGCAATTTCACATCCTTCTACCAGGTACTCGAGGTACTTGTATATAGAGTGGGGAAAAGTGAGTGTGAGTGAAAGCATACTACCATATATATGGCACACCGGAGAGCGAGTGAATGAATGGGAATGTGTAAAGTCTAAAACAAACAAACTTAGAGGTGTGTTAGTATTGCTTTGGCGCGTATATAAGACTTCAAGATACAGTAGGATTGTAGCTGCCACTTTCAACTAAGAGTAGCAATGAAATTATCTATTTTCGCACATTTTCCGCGCTTCCGGACAAACATGCATACATGCTTACACATATTGAAGATGGTCATCTAGGTTTCTGTAGCCTCCATATAAGCCCTACTAATACCTAAAACGTATATCCTTATAATATGTGTAGACTGGTTTTTATAATAAAAAACTTCTTGTTGGGTTTTCTTCATTTTGCAGTTGTTTTCTCGCACATAAGGCACATGTAAATCCTTTTTTGTGGAAGGCAGCAATTTTTCCGTAGAAAGACTTGTAAAGCATGTAAAGGCCTATGGTAATGAATCTCATGTAGAAATGATGTAGACGGGGCGTTGGCAACTTACTTCAAGTGGGGGAAGCCATTAATATACTTTTTATCAAATTGAAATGTATTCCCGTAAAGTGATAGCTCACAATGCGTTTTTGTAATTTTTTTAAATGTCGCAAACGATTTAAGTGTGGTATATTTTTGTTGCTTGGTATATTTTCTGAGGAGCTTACTATATTGTCTGCCATACCCGAAACAGAGTAAATTAACTAGTGTACAGTACATAACATACACTTTAAATTGATATAGAAACGAAATGGAATTGGAATGAAACGACATACGAATGGAACAAAATTTTTGATTAAATGAAATGTTAAGTGGTGTATTTTGAACGAATAAGAATATATAAAATAAGTTAAGGGAACTCAATGAAATTGGTATGGAACGCAATTGATTAGCAGTGGTTTCATTATCAGCGGATGAATCATTATTTAATTTAGTGTATTGACTGAAATGATAGGAACATTATTAAAAAAATTTTATTGAAATTAAGATAAGGAACGAAATTGAGAATCGAACAAAATAAAATTGTAACGAAACGGAATTGGAACAAAACGGAATAGGAACAAAAAGTAATGAAAATTAAAAACTATTTTTGAAAATGAAATAAAATGAAATTTAAGTAAAATTAAAACCGAATAGAATTGGTTGGTGGTGAATTTAAAGGAAAACTAGTTAATATTWCAAAATATTTTGTATTTATTTGTTTTCATTGAAATGTTATATACACTGATAAGGATTAAAAATTAAATGTACCAAAGAAACGAAATGCAATTAAAACAGAACAACGTGAAAAACATATATCGAAAATTATATTTTTAAGAGGTAAACTGAAAGCAAATAAATCAATAAGTCAAATAAGTTAAGGGCATGATAGAATAGGCATAGAATTAGAACCGCAGATTTTAATTTTTGATAAGACATGAAAAAATGGAATTGAAATGGAATTGGAGCACATGTTTTGCAAAACTATATTGTTCAGTGGTAAACCGGAAGAAACAACTAGAAATCCAATAATTCAAAGGGATGAAATGCCATTAGAACCGAACGTTTTGTTAGTTGACAAAACAGTTAGAGAAATATGTACACGTATATTAATTAAACTACATTTTACACTGACAAGTGGAATGAAACACAATTTTATTATAGACTTAATACTAATCACACGAAATGAGTCAGGTTTTACTTTGCAGTTATGTTAAATGAAATTTAATTCAATGGAACAAGTACTGCTAATAAATTTAGACTTATAATTGTGAAAATCATACAAAACGTTTAATTAGGATTTTGTCGCGAGCTAAAAAAAATTTAATATTTTGTACACCAAAAATAAAATATTAAATCTATGCCATGGAAAATGATTTTTTTATTGCTGCCAATATTACTGCTGTGATATGTTCGATATTGTAAATTAACTTGTAAAACTTAGTCAGAAAAGTCGGACACCAATACATACAATATGTTTAAATAAATGATCAGCGTGACAAGATGATTCGATTTAGCCAAGTTCGTCTGACTAACTAGTTTCTCATTTTGTGAGTTCTCCTTAAGAATCTGCTTGTCTGCTGGTATAGGGTCATATACCATATATATTATATATATATTTACCATATACCCTAACCGATTAAAACAAATTTTTTGTATGGAAAACTTTTTTATTTGCCAAGATATCTTCAGAAAATGTACATAGAACACGGCAAATGATTTTTGAGAAAAAAACAAACATTAACGGAAAAATAATTTTCGGCGTGGTCGAATTTTTGATATACATACATAGATCATAGATCGCTCATGAAAAATTTTGTTTATAAGGAATTTGTGCTACGGAAAAATTAATGAAAATGAAATGGTCTGATAACGAACTTAGACTTTGTGTTAGTTATCTGAAAACACAGCTTATATTTGTTTTGTTAAATGACTTACATTGGCTCATTATTTATATATGTACATATGTTATATTATAATAGATTACGGAAGCTGATTCCAATTCAAAACTTGCATGCTGACTCCCAGTCCTCAATTAATTTCAAATCACTGTGTTTTTCCAAAAGTTCCAGGAATCATTGCCGCACCATAATGAAATTAAAACAATTTCACACATCAACTTGTCATTGTCTTTCGCCACAGGCGAAAATTTTTACAATCCGCGCCAGGAAGTCCTTCAGCTTAACCCAACAGCATATTGTTCTTATTACAGATATAATATAATAATATAGATATGTTTGTATATGCGTTTACACATATACAAAGGATCGCAGCTGCGAAGCTGCTCGAGCGGCCGACCCTTGCTTATGCAAATGTTCAGTTAAGAGTTGCTTTTTGTTCAAAAACGGAAGTGATTATTATTACACCAATTATCCGATTATTCGTTGGAATTTTAGGTAAATAAAAGGAGTGTTTTCTTTTTGTATGTTTTATCAATTTACATGTATTTACAAATAATTAGGGTAGGTCATTAGGAAATTGCATGAAATCCATTTTATTTTTTAAATGAATAAAAAATTAAAAAATTGTATCTACTTTAATACTCGGCATTTCATATTTAAAATTTTTAGATCTCCTTGATTTCGTAGACGTTCTCTAGGAGGACCTGCAAACAAGAGTGTCTGGCGGTGAGGAAGATTTCTTTTCTGGAAATTATATCAAATCTCTGGTCGCTTCCTTGAACTGTTGCAGCCAACATTCGAATGTATGTATATACATGCCGATAATAAGATGACCAACTCTAACTACATGAGCAGAAGGTTCATATTTCTTAGTTTGTTAAAGAATGTTAATTCTAAATAGCAGCTGGCACCGCAGCTCTACATCTCCAGAAGGGGTTTACAGGCGAGCCAAATTCTCCGATTTGATAGAGACTGCTCCAGCCGTAGATTGATGTTTTCTAATCTAAGTTATTAAAAAATCAGAAACGATCCTGGAATGAAGGTGCCGCTGCCCAGCTCTTTGATGTCCTCGATAGAGTGAACTCTGATATCACCGCCGCCCAAGAAACGCGATGGACGAGACAAGGACTGAGATGAGTATTTCCTTGTGGCATTTACTACAGTGGTCATATAAAGGAGCGCTAATCCGATGTGGGATTCGAATGAGAAACAGACTCCGCTGCCGAGTACTGTCATTCACCGTGGTGGATGAACGTCTAGCTACAATCTGGATCAAAGCGAAGTTCTTCAACATATCGCTGATTTTCGCCCACGCCCAGATGGAAGAGAGGATGATGTGAGCAAAGATGTCTTTTATGAGCGCTTAGAGTGCTTAGAGGTGTCAAAATCGAACTTTCCGGCCAGCGTGGACAAGGAAGCTATCTTTGGCCCACCAGTCTGTAAATTCAACCTCCACGAGGAAACATGCGTTTCCACACGGACCACTATCTTGTTGCAGCCAAAAGATTCGCACCCGCCTCTGTGCAGCAAAAATCGCACGTCAACGACGGTTCGACGGTTCGACGTCGAGAAGCTGCAATCACAAAAGACAACTGAACGAATACAGGTGTGTAAGCTGACTTTGAGGAATACCAAAAGCTCCGTAAGGATCGGGAAAGACCTCTCCGAATCTGATGCTTTAGAAAATAATTCGAGCCGCAGAACTTAATTGAGCAGATAGGATCTTCTATAAGAGTGTACAGCTGCTGGCGTTCGCCGATGATATTGATATTTATTATTGCCCTCAACACCCGCGCCGTTAGTTCTGCTTTCTCCAGACTGGATTAGAAAGCAAAGTAAATGGGTCTGTTGATGAATGTGGGCAAGACGAAACAACTCCTGTTATCAAACAAACAGTCGTCGCACTCGCGACTTGGCTCTCACGTCACTGTTGACAGTCATAACTTTGAAGTCGTAGATAATTTCGTCTATCTTGGAACCAGCATAAATACCACCAACAACGTCAGCCTGAAAATCCAACGCAGAATGACTCTCCTACCAGCAGGTGCTACTTCGGACTGAGTAGGCAATTGAGAAGTAGAGTCCTCTCTTGGCGAACAAAAACGAAACTCTATAAGTCACTCAGCCTCAGATGAGTCGCCGTTACGGGTTTTCGAAAGAAAAAATCTGCGAAAGATTTATGATTCTTTGCACGTTGGCCACAGCGAATAGCGCATCCGATGGAACGATGAGCTGTATGAGATATACGACGACATTGACATAGTTCACCCAATTAAAAAACAGCGGCTATGCTGGCTAGATCATGTGGCCCGAATGGACGAAAACACTCTAGCTCTGAAAGTATTCGACGCAGCACCCGCCGGGGGAAGCAGAGGMATAGGAAGACCTTCACTCCGTTGGAAAGACCAGGTGGAGAAGGACATGGTTTCGCTTGGAATATCCACTCGGCATATTTTCAGTTATAAAGCTTTTTAATATACTATTTTGAATAAATTGCTTTCTTAAAAATTCTAGAAATGGTTTTATCATCGTCCAGAAACTTATTCCCCCTCCTTCAGTTATTAAATATCCACAGCTAAAAATAAATATAACATAGTTATATACTGTACATACATATGTACTGAAAAACGGTCGTTCGTAAATTGACCATTGTCAACGCCAACTGTTGGCGCTTGCTATGGCTCGACGCGCTTTACTTGTAAACCTTACGGTCAAACTGGCGTTTAAAAATGACATTCTGTGGCAACATTCTCGGTTTGTCGGTTAAGTGACCGGAAAATTGGCATCCTTTACGGCACATTTACTGCACACACACACACACACGCATACAAATATATAAGCGCAAGCAAACAAATGTGCGACGATAAGGACGCGCGTTTAACTCACGTGCTGCCGCTGAATAGCAAAGCCACTTAAGCAGACGCTTGGCGCTAGCGCCTCGCATTCAAAAGAACAAGTGTCGACATAGATTCAACACACACACCGATTCGCACGTTGAAAAAGCTCACATAAACATCCCAAACAGAGCGTGCCACGGTTGGCACACGCTTTGCTGCCTGCCTCACAGAGCCAACCGTACCCAAACTTGCTCACACATAATGTGAAGTCCTGATGTCTCGGTGAGGCAGCCATGCATGAAAAGGACATGGCGCACATCCTTTAGATTTATATTTTATATAGTATTGTATATATAAAAAGGAATTTATTCTAAGGATTCAGCATGTCAAACAACAAGCAGTAAGTAGCAGGAAAACCATGCAACAAGCGCGCGCTCAGCAAAGGGGCGCATTTGCGGACAGCACGAGCTGTGCGGCCCCATGCATACCCGTACAAACACAGCCACAAAGCAGCAGAGCAAGGATATGAACAAAAATATTTACTGCTGGCGTGCCGCTACAGTACCGTTGCCTTTTTTTGGTGAATGTACGGGCCATTCGGTGAGGCGCTGTGGCGGTCTGGTTGGCGTGCGCTTGCTTTGGTAAACCGGCCGTGGTGTGTTGTGCACGGAAACCAGTAGAATAACATGAAAGCATAGTAAAAATATTTTAACTTAACAGCTTAACAGCGTAAGATGAGCTGATTTCTGGTTTAAGTTGTGAAAACAACGAGGATTAGCCTTTAACAAATGTGGGGTCCGTAGATCAAGTGGTAGTTTGAGTGGTGGCGTTGGAAAGGGTAGACGGCGCTGAAGGTACGTAATGTGAAGGCTTCATTTATGTTCGGTACTTTAGAGTTATAAAAAGTGGACAATGATTATTTCGAAATTGCTAATGTGGGTGTTAATTTGTAGGCGGACGTTTGAGCTCTCTCTCTATTTTTAAGCTGGTTGAATATTGCAGCATTCATTTAAGAGGTTAGGCCAGTTTAAAGCTATAAAATATGTTTAACTTTGATAAATTATTATGGGAATCAAATCACCATCAGATTTTATAAAACAATGTATATTGATATTTGATAAAAGTTTTGTAAAGTTTCTGGCCCAAATGCTTTGGCTTAAAAAGCTAATTTAAAAAAAAAAAAAACCAACAAGGCTAAGAGTTAAACTTTATTATGAAAATTTGCGTTATGTAAAGAATGTGTTTCGCGCGCTTTGCTCTACTTATGGTCAACGTAATTATCTTACTGGTTCACAAACCATCATCCATCTTTAGACCGTGCTTTCATTGTTGGGTAATACTCGACCGAATAGACCGAATCCAGCACGCAGTGAAGAAAATATAGCAGCCATAACTGAGGTTGTACAGAAAGACCGTGGAGAGTCGATTCAGCGCCTTTTTCAGCAACTCGGACTGGCTTATAAAATGACTTGGTGCCCTTTACATCGAGATCTTAAATTGAAACCGTACAAAATATAAAATGTGCTCAATGGGCTCTTGAAAAATTCGAAGACGAATCCTGTTCAGCGATGAGGCTCATTCCTAGCTAAATGGGTATGTAATCAAACAAAATCGCATTTGGGAGGAAGAGCAGTCTGAAGCGATTCAAGAGCTGTCATTTCATCCAGAAAAAACAACGGTTTGGTGTGGTTTTAGGAAATGATGACCGACTATTTGATGCTTTTATTGAAGCTTGTGATCTCGGAGACATTTGGTTTTAACAACTCCGCGCTACTTCTCATACGTCGCATCAATCAATGAATTTGTTGAGAGAACACTTCGATATAATTTAACGTTTTGGGGTGGTCGATTGGCCACTAAGATCGTGTAATATCACACGGTTAAAATTTTTCCTGTGGAGACCCCAAAGTTTTAAATCTATGCGAACTATCCTGCGTCGATTCAGGTCTTGGAGTACAACATCACGTGTGTCATTTAACATTTATCTGTCGAAACGAACTCAAAAGAGTCATCGAATGGACTATCTGAATCGTAGCCGCGGATTAAAAGTGATAATCTTCAAAAGAAATTGAATTGTGTTCTTTCTTTAAAAAAATAAGAAACCTCGAAATGGATGACCCTTTATCTGAATTTCAATAAAAGATGGCGCTACATGCCAAATAGCTAACGAAACTATCAATTCATTTAAGGAAACTTTTGCAGATCACATTGCGGGCATGTAGCGTGTCCTCGAAGAGTGTGCTATTTAACACCACTAGATTAAAGAAAAGCTCATGGACGCTTTGGAAGAGAATATATTCGGCTTGTTGATATTGTCGATATTATTTGAGCTAGCCGCGATGGTTATTCGCCCGAAATGATTTCTAAAACATATTGTCCAATTCTTGGTGCTATATAGTCACTCAACCATTTTAAAGGGAGTTTGCAATTCTCTTAAAAATTACAGCAATTACTTTTATATTTATTGTGATTGATTTCTCTATCTATAAATATCAAAATATCGTTTGCTCATTTAAACTCATCGTTTCTTCTAATTCTCTCGCGTTTGCACCTTTGCTTAGTAACCACCACTACTTTCGATTTTAAACCTTAACTCCCCATCTCATGACCGATTTTAAGAATAAACAGAAATGCGGGCAACCATCTTCCAACTTCTGTTTGGTTTCTTTCTCCGTTTTATTTTGAATTTAGTGCACTAGTCAAGGTCAAGCAGCAAATTAGTGCATTTGTTGTCTGCTGCCAACTGATTTGGCAGAGAGAGTTTCACCGCAAATGCATAAGCACATACATGAGAACTTCAGCATTTGCTTTTTAACCCACTTCTATCACAAACGACTTCTTTACCGCAAGCAAAAAATTATGGCGAACAAAGGGTTGGCACCATAGCAGTTACATGTCTATGGAACGCTGTTGCAACACACGGTCACTGCTAACTAATCTTACATATGTACATCTGCAGATATTTTTACGAACTAGCTGGTAGAAGATTTTCACACCCGGCGTCCACTTTGGGTGACGTTCAGCATTATCCATTGCATGTGCTCATCTTTAGTGATTTTATAAAGTGGGTAATGCTAGTGCTCTCCTTGTCCATTTAGTGAATAAAGCGAGGTCAAGTTGAGTTAAGTTTAGTTGAAGAGCTTCCTTCATTTTCAAGCGAGTGAGAAAAAAGAAAACTGATGCGAATTCGACTTGGTAGTCTCCTCTATACACATATACATAGATATAAATGGTTATATGAGTATTATTTGTCTGTGTATGAGCTGAGTAGCACCAAAAGAGGAGACCATACATAAATACTGCGCTTAAGCATATTAAGGATTGTCACAGACATATTCATGTGTTGGTGCTACGAAAAAAACAAAGAAAAAGTGAAAACAATTAAAACATGTTGCAATTAGCAGATTAAAGATTTTAATTGTTGGATTAGGTTTTGTCCTGCGCTTTAGCGTAGTGATACTCGTAATAGTTGAGTGGTTTCGAGGATTATCAAGCGGAGATCAGATTAGAAAGCAGTAGTAGAAATAAAGTAAAAAAAAAACACTACATTTTTTTTAAATGTAACCTTAAATGTGCAAAGCTTGTTATTTGCCGATCCAACGAGGGTTAGATCGACGATGGGATGCTACTGTGAGAAATCAGGCCCAATTCCAGTTACTTACCATTTGAGCAAATTTGATCCGGTCAGATAAAATAAATACATTTTCACGTATTCATAAACTCACGTCTCGTCGCCATGCATTTGATAAATATGGGGTCCACACCTATGTTGTCAAGCATATTCTGCGACCTCTACTCAACGTAATTTTTTGCAAAAGATGCCGGTCTTTTGGTAAGCATTGACATGCTTCATACTCAAAACATTAATCAAAAGGTGTTAAGTCTAAAAGTCTTTAAAAATAACTATTCAAAAAACACCGACGAAAAATGTTCACTAAAATTTTCATTTTTTGTAAAAACGTCTGCAAAAACTACAATCTGTATGTTTTTTATTTTTTCTTCTCGAATAAAAGATGTTTTGCTGTTAATGCTGAGATAACATTTTATACTCTTCCAACCTGTTGCTACAGATTATTATAATTTTGTTCTCATAACGGTTGTATGTACCACCTAAAACTAATTATGATAGATATAGGGCTATATATTCCTAAATGATCAAGATGACGAGAAAAGTTAAAATCCGGGTGACTGTATGTCTGTCTATCCGTGCAAGCTGGAACTTGAGTAAAAATTGAGATACCTTGATGAAATTTGGTACGAGTTCATAAATGGGCGTAATAGGCCACTCCCAAAAATCGCCATTAACCGAAAACATATAACTAAGCAAGAAATAAAGACATAATAAAACTGTAATTTTGTACAGTGGGCAAAAACTTTTGAAAAGTGTGTGTGGCTTCGATATTTATAAGTTTGATGTACATATCTCCTAAGCCTTTGAAACTACAACAACCATGTTGATCCAACTCAAATATTATACGAGCTGCTACCGACAGTGGAAAAATGGATCAAATCGGATGATCGCACACTCCTCATATAACGGTAACGGTACGGTTAAGAGCTACTAAAAGCCCGATAAGGAAAAAGATAAATACGCCAGAAACATTGAATATTTTCATTGAGATGGTATGGCATTAATGGAGCCAGGTTAAGTGATCGATGGGCGGTGCACCGCCCATATTTTGGTGACATCACATTTTTCGAGACGCAACCGACCGTTCCGACTAAATTTAGTACGTGACATATTTCTCATATTTGTACATCGCAGAAATGGAAGAAAGCGGATTATGACTACGCTGAACTTTCAATACAACACAGTTTTAAATTTCATTTGATTTTTAAACTTTCCAGTACACAAATGAGGAAGTATTTTATTTTTATTTATTGGGCATCGCAATGAGGAAGTAATTTATATAATTGGATACAAATTTGCCCTAATAATTATTGTAATTTATGCTACCTTATGACTGTGTGTATCCAAAATGGATTGAATTGGTCAATACTTAACCAAATTTCCGGCTGACTTATACTGCATATATCGGCCAATATTTGAGTTATCTCAAGGAAAATTACAAAACTCCTAACAGTGTATATGTGTGCCTAAAATAAATAAAATTGGGCTTAAACTTGACCCACTTGTCCCCAATACAACGAACACATAACACCCCAGTGACTTTACTAAAAATGATTGGTGATGGTATGTGAGGTACCTTACTGAATCTCTGTGTGTGTATGTTGTGTTGGCAAAAATACATAAAATCGTGTTAATACTACTTTTAAATACTACATATTATATTATGGTACGAGTATAGATTATGCAGATTTCCAATTTTCCAACACACTTTATGCCAAATATGGCATCAGTTATATAGAGTATATATATTCCTATCTTCTGGTTGAAATTGTACGCCTTAATGCATTTCCCTGCCTTTGATTTGGGCAAGTTGCAAGAGTGTAAAATCTTCGTTTGCACCCGAACTTACTTCTTCCTTACCTGTTTTAAATATTTTCCTTTCAAAATTTTAGAAAGTTTTTGTGAAATATGTCCTCGGAATAATGAAAAGTTTGAAAAATATATTCATTTATATGAAAAAAAAAATTGCTGTATATATGAAAATTGGCCAAATTTGCTTGACGAAAACCACGTAAAGCGCGTGAGCAAATTTTTCGTGAAAAAATCTTTTACACTAAATCTAAACTCTTATCTAGAATTGTGATGCATGTTGTAAATACTGAAGTTGAGTATTTTTGATTCTAGTTCAGAAGAAAATAATTAATTTTTTCAGATGCTTTAAGTGAGGACGAAACTGTTTACTACATTGTCCAGTGTATCGTCTTCTTTATTGACTTGGTTGGTTAGTTGGAAGCTTGCTGACTAAGACGAGTAGGCCCTTGTGGCATTTACTATAGAGCGAAGTTCTTCAACATATGGCTAATTTGCGTTCACGCCCCGACGGAAGAGAAGAGCGATGTGACCTAGGGCAAGGACGGCATCTTTGGCACAACGGGCGGTAAATTCAGCCTCCATGATGAAACATCCCCAAATGGGTTGAGGCTGATCGCTTCCGCCTGAGTCCGAAACATGGTTATCTCTATTAGTAGATTCTAGCACAGGAAAATACATTAAGATACTTGGGTGTTTCCGAATCGAAAAGCCACCAACCAGATCGATCATATTGAGACAGACGGACGACACGTTTCCGGTGTTTTACATATCCGTACGTTCGCATGAGGTCCTAGAATTGATTCGGACCACTATACTGCTCTCTGAGCGCAAACATACTGCCTATCTCGCAACGTTACAATCGACAACAACACGTGCAGGAAGGGATAGACACCGAGAGTTGAAGTGGGAAACAAGACGCATCTGAAAAAAGAGAGAGGCCAAAATACGTGAGCTTAACAAGCTGGCCGACAGGAGTATTGCTCGGAAATTCTACGAAAAGTTGCGGCGACTAACAGAACATTTTATAGACTGAATAGCAGTGACAGCAGAACACTAGAAGATGGTGAACCCGATTCCCTAATCGGTGACGATGGAGCTGACGTCACATTTCCCGACCATTAACTAGGTCGAGACACGTGAAAAGATAATCGACACGCACCTCCTTTTCGTCGATTTCAAAGATACTTTAATAGAACGAAAAGGAGCTGCCTTAATACCGCTATTCCTGAATTTGGTAACCCGTAAAACTATTAGTGAAGGACCTCTTTGATACCAAACTAGGTTACAGTCAATGCGAATTCTTCAATATACTCCTGGAGAAAATACTTCGAGCTGCAGATTTGAATAGAGGAGGGAGGTCTTCTTGGAAGATTGTGTTCTGCTTTTTCCAGACTGGATAAGCAAATGGCCCAGGTAGTGAATGTGGGCAAGACGAAGTATCGCATGTCTTTAAACAAACAGTCGTCTTTGCTCCAACATCACTGTTTGCAGTCATAACTTCGAAGTCGTGGAGAATTTCGCCTATCTTGGAACCAGTATTAACACCAGAAATAAAGTCAGCCTCGAAATTCAACGCAGAATAAGAAGAAAATATTTTCAAAAACCAAATTCTATCATGAAAGGTGTGAATTTCACACTTTTCACTTTTTGGTCACCGGCTTCCCTTTGGAACGAAAGAAAGAAAGCAGTACATATTCTTTAGTATCACACGGTTCGCCAATTCTCCGTGGAGCAATATTATTTTGGTATTAAGTAATTATTCAAATAAGAAATAATTACTTAATAATTTATTTTGTATAAATTGCTAAAAGCTTCTATAAGTGATAATCGAGATTTCAAGCGTGATTGTGAACCGATTTCACCCATATTTGGTACATGTCATCACGGTGTTAAGAAAATATTATATACCGAATGCCATTGAAATCGGTTGAGTACTTCCTGAGATATGGTTTTTGGTCCATAAGTGGGCGCTCATTTTCAATTTTCAAAAAATACCTGGATGCAGCTTCCTTCTGGCATTTCTTCCGTAAAATTTAGTGTTTCTGACGTTTTTTGTTGGTCGGTTAACGCACTTTTAGTGATTTTCAACATAACCTTTGTATGGGAGGTGGGCGTGGTTATTATCCGACTTCCATTTTTGAACTGTATATGGAAATGCCTAAAAGAAACGACTCTATACAGTTTGGTTGACATAGCTATAGTGGTTTTCGAGATATGTAGAAAAAAGTTAGTAGGGGGCGGGGCCACGCCCACTTTTCCAAAAATATAATGCGATCCTTTGTGCCAAATTTCATTTTAATATCTTTATTTATGGCTTAGTTATGACACTTTATAGGGTTCCGGTTTCCGCCATTTTGTGGGCGCGGCAGTTGGCCGATTTTGCCCATCTCCGAACTTAACCTTCTTATGGAGCCAAGAAATACGTGTACCAAGTTTCATCATGATATCTCAATTTTTAGTCAAGTTACAGCTTGCACGGACGGACGGACAGACGGACAGACAGACACCCGGATTTCAACTCTACTCGTCACCCTGATCACTTTGGTATATATAACCCTATATCTGACTCTTTTAGTTTTAGGACTTACAAACAACCGTTATGTGAANTATAAAAAAAGAGCTACAAAGCTCTTTCAGCTATTCCTTTAGTTTTGCGCTGCCTTACCTGATTGGAACTAGCCACCTATCTAGCCACCACTATCTCTACATCCCTTCACATTATAATTGTTGTTGTAATTCCCGCAGTTGCCTATTGTTGTACATCGAATGCATTTGCATTGGATTTTGATGTGTGTATGTATGTGTGTGTGTGTGTAATTCGTATTTTCTTTAGGGCGCTTTGCAGCCTAAAATGGTAATTTATGGCGTTCTTTCCTTGTTGTTGCCGCTGCTTTTTGATTGTTTTATTGTTCACTTACTGATTTTGCGTGGTGCGTGAGTTCTGTTGTTCTATTTTTGCTGCACATGAGCAGCTTTCAAAAGGATTCTGCGTTTTCCACCTTCAATATATCCTTGCTATTCCATTGTCCGTCCATTGCTTTCACGATTCAGTTGGATGATTTCGAGCTTCTTAAATTAATAGTTTTCGCGTAATCCTATACAAGGTGTGGTAAAGGTATATTTCTTTTTCCCAAAATATTTAGGAACTTCATTGGTTTACTATTTCATAAGATTAACACTAATTATGGATTAGAACTTTGCATATGACAACTTTCTAAGCTGTGAAATATTTATTTATTTATTTCTTGAATAGGGTTATTTATACCCTATATATTTACACAAATTTTAAAACATCAAGTTTAGTCGATTTATCCATGCCTGCCTGTCCGTCTGTATATTCGCGAAGTATTCCCCTAGTTTTTGAGATAGAAGCCAGAGCCGGCGATATTGGATCATTATAGGATAAAGCTGCTATACAAACTGACTGATCAAAATCAAGTACTTGTAAGGAAAATTTTTTTATCTGGCTAGACAAGGGAGCACCAATGCATATATCTGCCAAATAAATTAACCGATCCCTTGAAGTTTGGAAGAAAGCTTAACTTGGAGGTTTTATACTGTTTACTAAGACGAGATAATCGCCAATTTGTCGGGATTTCAAGCTATGGATCTCCGGAAGTTATACACTCATTCAATTCTACGCTACATTCTGTTACTTTATCGGTTTTGTGAAGGCTACTTAAACATTGCAGAACTTTTATTTGTTGCGAAGGGCAGAGTTACATATAATATTTAAAACATCTTCAAAAAATCACTAGAGCGGTGCATTGTTAGTTTCATTAGAAAAAACCGATGGAAACTCCTAATATCTTAATATAACCTAACCTAAGCCTAGCCTTTATTTGGCCTTGATTACTTTTTACGTTGAATGTTTTAATTCTCTCAGATATGGGATAAGGTTCGGGCTATTTCGGAGAAAAAATTCTACCCTCTGTGTTCATACTAGAATAAATCGTGGTCTTATTTTGAGTGCAGGCAGTCTAAAGTTTTTTAACACACAAAAATATCAATGGGTTTGAAAAATATTTGTACCTATGTTCAATTTCTGAAAATAATTCGTAGAATTCTAGAAAACTTCGAAATCGCAGTTTTTTCAATACACCAAGAAGAATATTTTTTCAAATTACCCTGTGCAGGTGCACCCTTTAACATCTCAACGCATTCTTTGAACGCAACGAAACTTGTGGAGGCGTATAAACAAAACGGCTTTAGATTGGAGTGCGCAAACTTGGAGCTCGATTGAATTTATTTGCGTTATTGCCACAAGCAAACGTCGAATAACCAGCAAACGAATTCGTCGACTGGCGAAGGTAATGAAAAGAGGACAGTGCAAATGTGTGCGCAATGCTTTGCAATCCTTTGCAGAATCGCATTTCCTGTTCGAGGTGGCCGTGTTTCTTCCGCTTATTCCTCAACGGCGGCGATTTACAGGGGCCGCCAATAAAAACGAAGCAACAACAACAAAACTTAAAATAAAATCGTATATTGAGCTAGAAACGCACACGCATGTGGGTTTTTGCTATACCGTTACTAGTGATTTCCTAACAAGGACCACGCATATACGGAGAGGCCAAAGCCGACGTAAGCTCATGGAAGGGAAGATGGCCGAGCCAGAGTGGCCGGACAAGTGAACGTTAGCGCGCAGAGAAATCATTAGAATCCTTTGTGATAGTGTGTGTCCAAGTAGAAGTAGGCTCGCGTATAACGCAATAAAGGAAGAAGCTGTGAGTAGGAAGAGGCGGACGCTGATGCGCCGGAAGCCAAGCATGGCCAACGCAGTGCAGGGTGCGTTGCAAAAAATTACAGCAACAACAACAAACGTAATGGAAGCACATACAATAACTAGGTGTGTACATACCTATGCACATACATATATGTACATGCATGTGTGCACGCCTAAGCTTTTGGCCATGGCGAGCGACAGAAGCAAAATAGAAATAAAACTATGGCGGAAGAAAATCTAATGTTTGTTTGGAAAATTTTCGATTTTGCATACCGTTATATCCGCAGACCGGCTCCACTCGCCGCAGATGCCGCAACCATATCTTCTTACTTGCCAGAAACAACAAACGCACAATCGGTGTCCGTGTGTGGCGTAGTTCATAGACGCAGCATCCGCATATCGAGTGTCGTTGATGATTGTGATGACAGCGACGATGGCGACGTTGATGTTTGGGCTTCTGCTTGTGCGCCGGAATAGCTAGGATGAGCAAAGCTGGCGCTATAGCCTGGCGCATGCATATAAAAAACGCGGCAGTGTGGCAAGACCGAGAACAATCTCGAAAATTTCACTCCTTACCATACCCTATATTTTTCGGTACTGCGCATCGCCTAGGCCTTTTGCAGTTGACTTGAGTATTGCACCCATCCGTTATGATTGTGTGGGTCGTAAGGGATTGTTTGTGCGATGAGGTAGCCTCGCATGTCCCTAGCAACTGCCACCAAGTGCAACGTTTTCGCGCGCCGTGATCTCTCTCTACGCCTATCGCGTGCATGTATGAAATGTGGGGGGACGAAGAAAGGCTTTCTGCAGCTCTACATAAATGCAAATGCCCGTAAGTGTTCGAACAGAACTGACAGTACAAGCGAAAGTTTTGAAAGTATTCGCGTTTAGTGACTAGTTTTCTGTTTGTATGAGTCCCTATAGTTCGCTTAACATGTTTTATTTTCTCCCCAGATTATATTGTTTGTAAATTAGCCAATAGCAAACAAAGCACCTTGATCCGATCCGTGAGATCCAAAAAGCTTAATTAAATTTATTACTTTGTGATAAATGAAACTATCGAAATCGAAACGCAAATATTGAAGTAGACGAACACCAAAATCGTAGCGTAACTTTTTTCCTACTCTTTGAGAAGAATACTACGGCATTCCATAAATAGAAACTGGGATCCCTCTGTCCATCGTCCCCAAAGACATAATCGAAATTAGGAAAAACACTTTTTACCTCGAAGATTGTAACTACAGTACACGTGAAATAGAACGGTTTTAGAACCCGTAGTAGCTTACTTGAAATTGAGAACAGAGATCTTGTGTATTAGACGGAGTGAAATAAACCATGAACTCAAGCCCTCAAATCGGAGTTCATTGAATTAATATTCTTGCATATCCGATGATAAAACTTGAATGCTGTATTAAAACGGAGGATGAAGAGGTACCACCAGCTAATCGATTTAATAATGAACACCTAAATCTTCCAACTATCGAAAATTGCATCAATAATTCTATCAACAGTGATGTGTGAACCAGTAAAAGTGTCCACAATTCTTTCGGATGTTGCAATGGATCTTTAAACCTTCTCTAGGGTGCATTTGATCAAATTTTTAGTTGGTATTGGATCTTAAAAGAATAAACTTGATTCAGGAAAAATAACCCTTCATGCATACGATCAAAAAATATATAGGGATTTCTAACAGAAGTTTGTGTTTAGTATGGAACCCAACTACATTTTGACCATTGAGATATTTCTATCCATTACATTAAGATAACAATGCTTCTTTTCTCTCTCTCTCTCTCTCTCTCTCAACTTCTAATTTTAATCATACCGGTAGTGGACCAGTCATTACTTTATTCGCGCTCGTTGTGAACTAAAAAGTTTAGCCTTGGTTGCGTTTATTTCTCTTGGCAATGACGTAATTTTGTTGGCTCTTATTTTCCTTTGTTTCAGCCGGTGGTTTATCGTTGGTGTCGTGCGAGTAAATGCGAGTGGCGACAATTTTTTAATGCTGCCATTTTTTACGAGAAATTCGTATAATTTTACTGCGAAAGCTTATTTGCGTTATATTTGCACTGCATTTACATATACATATGTATGAAGGAAATAAGAAAAACCATTAACCTCGGCTGCACCGAAACTATAAAATTTTCTTGAATTGCCTTTTTGGTAGCATAAACGTGTATAAAAAGATCTCTATCTTGATTTTGATCGATCAGTTTGAATGGAAACTAAAAACATAATGGTCCGAAGGTACAAATCTATATTCTACGGTGGTTGGGTATCGGTGGTTCTGAAAAATATGCTGCTTCCATAATTGAAGAAGTAAGAACCTAGTATATGCAGGCGGACAAACGGACGGGCATGGCTAAATCAATTCTACACGGTACGCTGATCATTTATAGGCCTCCGACGTTCCTTCTGAAAAGTTACGAACTTCGTTGCCAACTTTATAAATATGCCATATCCAGGGTATAAAAATATCATCAAAGAAAGCCTACTCAGTCCGAAGTAGCGCCTGTTGGCAAGAGTTATTCTGCGTTGGATTTCCAGGTTTACATTGTTGGTGGTGTTTACGCTGGTTCCAAGATAGACAAAATTATCTACGACTTCAAAGTTATGACTGTCAACAGTGACGCGAGTGCGACGACCGTTTGTTTGATGACAGGAGATATTTTGTCTTGCCCTCGTTCACTGCCAGACCCATTTGTTTTGCTTCCTTGTCCAGTCTGGGGAAAGCACAACTAACGGGGCGGGTGTTGAGGCTGTACACTCGTTTAAAATATTGTACCTGCTCGATTAAGTTATGTTCGAATTATTTTCTGCAGAAGCAGATTGAAGAAGTCGCACGATAGGGGGTCATCTTGTCTGAAATCTCGTTTGGTATAGAACGGCTCGGAGATGTCCTTCCCGATTCTGACGGAGCCTTTGGTGTGCTCAATGTCAGTTTACACAGCCGTATTAGGCTTATACCACGGTAGTTGACTCAGATTGTGGGGTCTCGCTTTTTGTGGATTGGGCAGATGGAACGTCTGCTCCATCGCCATAGATTGGGGAATCGAGTTCGCCTTCTTTTGGCGTTGTACTTTAACTGCCATCCATCAGGCTGGAGAAGTATTCCATCCATAATTTTAGTATGCTCTGAACATCGGTCACTAGATCACCGCTGTAGGTTCTACAAGAGTAGGCTCCGGTCTTGAAATCTTCTATCAGCCGCCAACGTCTAATATTGTTGCTTAAAGGTATAATTTATTTATTTGATAAAAATGTGTATAAAACTTTATTATTTTGCAGTAACAACAATATATATTGAATGCTGGTGGCAGTTTGTTTAACTGGGTTCCAGGATATTCTTTTTTAAGATGCTTTCTTACTTTTTCTCCGATATTGTTTTTAAATGAAAGATTTCAAGTGTGTGCAAAGTGCCTATTGCTTTGGACATCTACGTCATATAACCAGCTCAGTGTACTGATGACCATCAAAAAGCTTTACAATTGCTTTACGTTAGTGGAAGTGTCCACTTCCTGTACTCTTCCAATTTTCTTATTCGTCGCTGTTAGTTTTTTCGTTTCTACACAACGCATTCCATGGAGATTCACTTCGAAGCGGATGTCGCTGCGGTTGTTGGTGCTGGCTGGATTTCTTTTTAATCGATTTTCTGTCGAGCACCTCAATTTGTCCATGCTGTACACACGGATTCATCTCTCAATAATTCCACTTTGAAGTCATTGCTTTCATCCATCAACTAACGCATCTTGGGCAGCCATTTTTCTTTTCTGACTCATTCCATCTCACTACTACTTCTTATTGACATTTTTTATTTATTTTTTGTTCACTATTTTTCGCTAACTCTTTGAGTCGGAAACAGTTTCATTTCCTATTTGAATGTTAGATTTTTCCTTTTCACTTTTTTCGTATTTTTTTATTGCAACAACATAGTGTTTTGTTTAAAGCAATTGAAGAATGTAAATTTCAAGGTTCGATGCACATATTCGCAAACAAAATTTATAGCTTCTTAAAGATTTCATGGCAGTTGAAAAAATTTTGAGAACATATTTTGTCGATATTTCCTTTTTAAATTTGTCTGCACATTTACTTTGTTACTGCATAATTTAGACTAAAACCTCGCCTTCATCTTGAATTCCAGCTTAAGTTATTCCTCGAGCGATCCAATCATCAGTCTAAGCTCTCAGATTAAATCAAATGTTAACGAGTGTGCAAACATATTAATAAAAGCATTGATTTTAAAAAATTTAAGTTCGTCACATATAAGCTATTTAAGATTCTTGAAAATAAGATACAAACTTAACGACATAGTGGATTTTGTGATAGTTTTTGGTGTCAGTTCTATTGGGGCAAGGGTGAGGTCAAGGACTCCCTCTTTACCTTAARCTGGAGGTCGTTCCACGTTGTCGTTTTGAGGCATGCAGCATGTGGACGACTTCGAAGCTGAAAGCTGTCTCCTGCGAAGCAAGAGATTGGCCGAAGCCGAGATAGAGAGATTAATCTGAAGAATTTTTACACTCCAGACTCCTTACCAGAAGCACGAGCACCACCTTCAATACCGGTACCGTCCTATATAGCTACCCGAAACTAAAGACAGATCCTCGATCGACGATCCACTTACCACGTCCGAAGGGACGGAGTCGATTTCCGTTTGGGCCTCGCACTCCGTCATCTCCATTACTACTGGAGTTTGCGCCGCTTTCATTTTCAATGTTTCAATTATGATCTTGTGAGTTTCTTGGTCTTACGATATTTAATATAACCTTAAAACGCTCTTTATAAGACCTCTATCTTCTGAACAGTGGATATTACCGTAAATAGGTCATATTAAGTTAGTTACACCCAGAATGAAACGCCGGACATATGTACATAAATGATCAGCAATGTCCCCCTGTCAGTTTATCAGATATCGATCTGTAATTTTACATACATTCTTTTTTCTCAAAGAGGGGCTCATTTGTCGAAACTGTCGATATTGTACCCTTATATCATATACATATGTACATATCTGCCATATAAACTGATCGATCACTATCAATCCACATCTCCGGTCATCTTTACTTACTATACTATTACTTTATCGTGTTCTAATAAGTAAATCCTCGAAAAAATGCGATCGTGTAATTATTAATATTCTAAGCAACAGAGAGACTGTGATCAGTGCAGGGATGACATCACTTATTTATTTATAATTTAGTTAAAAATTTTAGTTTCCGATCACTTTCTAAAAAATATGGTTTAAACAATTTATTTAATGGCTTGAGTCATCATTAATGAAAACCAAAGATTTACTGTGCTCAAACGTTCGGATTATTCTAAGTTGTCACTTGCATTAAAATTGCTTATACAAGAAATAATTATAACCTTTAGTCAAATTTACTTAAAGCAATATATACATACATAGTTTATAGACTTCTTAGAAAAAGCGCAAATGAGAAAATGGAGAGATACTTTTTCTTGACTAATTGCGATAAATTGCAGTTTTGTTGCTGTAAAAAAACCGAACAAATCAGTCACCCAATGCTAACTCACGCGCAATCAATCTCAGCAAATTATAGTTGTTGTTTCTGCTGCAGTTGTTGTGTAATAAAATATAGAATTTATTGAAATTATAAATTCGCTTTAGGGGCGGATTTTGTCGCCAATCAACGGTGAGTGGGCTGCAACATTCAAACAGGAAATAACAACGACAACAACATCAAGCATATACGCGAATTTAAATATGAAAACTTACGCAACGCCAACAACAATTGTGTGTGCAAAAAACTAGCAACAACAATTATATAAATATGCAATAGTGCATGGCATTGGCTAATGCAATACTGTTGTTGCTGTTGTTGTATTGCCCTAAAGTTTTTGTTGTATTATATTAATAGCATGTGTTGTTGTGGTTGTTGATTGCTGATTGCCCACAAGCGAGCACGTGGTATTGGTGACAACAACGACAATAGCAATAAAAGTAACAACAAACACACATTACAGCATTATGACCACCTAGTTATATGCCCTGCACCACGAGCACCATCAGTTTAAACATCAACAATACTCGTCACACATACACGTCGCTGCGTTATAACGCCTTCGTGTCCAGCGCCTACCACTTTTCCCCTATCCGACGGCTGCTCACACTCCCCACCGACTGTGCGATTCGTACATTCGTTTACCAAACACGGGAAATTCATTTTTAGCGCCGCCTACCGTGTGACGTCAGGCCGTTGCTTTGTTGTTGCTTACTCTCTCCATTTGCGGGAATGCTCAGTGAAATTGTTGTTGTCACTTGTGGTTGTTGGTGCTTGTGGAAACGGTTTTTTCAGCATACTGTTAATATACAAACGTGATTTTTGCTCTTTTTTCACAGCTCCAACATTGCCCCAGCACAACAAAAACGCCGCAGTTAAGAAGAGCCAACGAGCGAGAGCGACTGTGCCCGATGAACAAATGAGCGAAGCAATTGTATAGCATGTACCCAACAGCAACAACAACGATATGTGTAAGAGCACGAGGCTACACCATACCACACTTGGTTGCTTTTTGTGCTGCGTGGGGCGAGGGGCTTTCTTGTACGCTTGGCAATGCGACAGTAGCAGGTCGGCTTTGGTAGGTGCCGTGTTGGCCGAGCACACATAAAAAGTACACTCATTCCCGGATATGTTCAACAACAACAACAAGCGCAATGTGGGAGGCGTGGCTTAGCGTTGTTGTTCTTTTTCACAAGCAATTCTCCAACTCTGTGCCCACATTGAACGACTTAGATGGCTAAACAGACGGCAGCACATCGGCAACAAGGACAATTATGCTAGTTTTTTGCAAGCGATGGGCCAAACTATCGTCGTCGTCATCGTAGTTGCCGTCGTTGTCGTCGACGATACCGCACAGCCATTGCCGACGAAGTGGAAGTGAAAGACTTTTTTCGTTTCAGCAGCGCTCGTTGATGTTGCTCTTCTCTTTCTTTCTTGTAGCTGCAGAAATGTCTTCAAGGTGGCTGGACGCAAACGGCTCTTCCAAAACTACCATTGCAAACTGGGTGATGTTGCACCCGTTGACTGATTTTTATATGTACGCTATCTACATATGTACATATATGATACATATACATACATGAAGATGAATAAAAACTACTTTTTACATGCAGTTGTTCGTGGTGTAATTGCTTCTTTGTATGGGAAAGGTGCAGTTAGTGGAGCCTACAACAATGTAGAATTTGCATACAAATGAATTTTGACTTATGAGACATTCATACACGCTTCTATGCACATATCTGCAATTATGTAAGCATATACATATGTACATACATAGCAGTATGTTCATATTTGTGTTTTTGCCTATTAATGAAAGTATAAAGCAGCTTACTCCTGTTCAATATTAGATAGTAGCTTGTAGTCATATGCAAACATACATACATGTGTGTGTATGTATTTGCTGCATGCATACAGATGTGCCCCATTGGGAGGCCAACACATCACGCGAATATTATGTGGACTCTCTGACTAATTGAAATCATAAAAAGATTTTTTCCATCTCTAAGATTATTTCGCCAAATTTGGAATATCACTGTTAAATGCTGACCATGACTGAGGAAATGTTCAAGGAACTGCTGTTTGTAGTAAAAACAAATTCAATTTGAAAGCTTTGACAATAATATTATTTATATCTAGTTAGAAACAGTATGAGGCAAGCAGATATATATGAATTTGTTGGAAGACTTGACGAATGGTTAAAATATCAGCATTAAAGTAGTTTTAGAAAAATTGTTTTTAAAATTCAATTATGATCCTATTTTCGATTCAAAAACAAATTTTAGAATCGGCTGTTTGTGGTAAAAAACGTTTTTGAATTAGAAAGTTGGGGTGATAAATGTAAGACAAGCAATTTAATGAATTATAAATTTATTGATCATTAGGACCAAGGAAATAACGGTTTTTCAAAGTCGATCATGTTACGTGGTCCGCTTCAGAATGTATGTATGTATATAAAATATCTTGTAAATAAGCTAATAGTTTAATTGAATATTCTGAATATTGTTGAAAGATAAGCACACTACAAAATATATTTCATAAATCATATTGCAGAGTTATTAGTTTTTTCGACTTAATAATTTGAAATTTGAGCGAAAAGAGTGTGAGTGTGCAAAATTTCAGATCGATATCTCAAAAACTGAGGGACAAGATTTTTTTTTATACGCAGACTTTTTTCAAAAACAATATTTTCAGACCCTATACAAGAGCGTGTTGTGCAGAATGTTAAATATTTTGTGATAATGATCTTGATTTTTGTAACTAACTTTTAACCTACAATGTACATAAATATGTTCATATATGTATATTTTTAAAATTATTTATTATTACTTTCTGCGGCAAAAATAAATTTATTTTAATCTTACTTTTGAGCAGGTTAATACGTTTAAGATATCTTCAACTCTCTTTTGTTTCTGTCTTGATGGATTAGACATAACTTAAAGTTAGTAAATAAAATCATTTTCTGACTAACTCTAATGCTGTTTTCTAAACTCTCGAATATTTATGAAAAATTTTGTAAATTGTACTTTTTATATCTAAATCAGTAATCTAACAAAACATAATTTTTGAAAATTAGGCGGTTAGAAAGTTATAAATTTCATAAATTGTCTTAAGAAGAAATTGGCCAACTAATACATGTTAGATACATAAATTGAAATCAAAGTGTTCCAAAAATGCAAATAAAAATGGCCATCGATGCTAAAACATTTCAAATGTTCTCTTGCTAACGCTCAACAATACTTATCCGCTCTTAAATATTTGGGCAATTCTCTGCAAACAAAAAACCTAAGCCAAACAAAAGTACACATCTTTTGAAAAATCTCAAAGCTGACGGAAAAGTAGAAGGGGTGTTTTGCCAACACACGGAATCAGGAGGAAATGAAACAGAGAGCGAATGCAGCGAATTCGCCGTCAGCGCCACAAGATGCAGACACACACCCCCATAGCGGAACGCCACAGTTGTAGCAGAGGTATCATCAGCAACAACAACAACTGCAGCCCGCAAACGCAGCGGCACAAGGCGGTGGCAGTGCAGTGCGTACGGAGAGAGAGAGCGTGAGCGCACACATGCAAAGAAGTGGCTTTCCGGCGCTCACGCACACCAGCACACGACACAACAGCTGAGCTGAAGTGACTGCGAGCCACTCACACGAACCCAATTGGCGAAGCAGGCGGCCCGCTCGCAGTGTGAGTGTCACGGGAGTGGGCAGCGCTGCTGCCTACGCTGCAAGCTGCAGTGTATCCACGTTCAACCGCAAACATTGAGTTTAATTCACGTATGCGAGTTCAGTTCGCATTCAACTGTTGTGTCGTGTCGTTCGTCTGATTGAAATTGTATAGAATTAACGCCGACGAGAGTCTGTGAAGAAGTGATTTGCTTTGTGGTGATGAACAGCAACTGTTTTGATTGAACGGCCAAAGCGACCGCGCGCACACATTTTGTGAATGAGTAAAGCAAATGTTGGATGCGATCTGTTTATTTTCGATGCGTTGCGATGTGATGTATGGCGACAGCCGCAGCATTAGCAACAGTGAAGCGCGCAACAAAATTTCTAAAAAAATAATTGAAACAAAAAACAAACCAAAATTTGTATAAACAAAATGTTTTTGTGAATAACAAACTGTGAAGCAACTTGTGAATTTATAATAGAAGTATTTCGTGCAAAAAAAAAAAAAAAAAAAAAAAAAAAAAAAAAAAAAAAAAAAAAAAAAAAAAAAAGTGAACTACAAGTGAATGACAAGTCTGCAGAATTATTTTGTTGGCGTAAAAAAAAAATTTTATAAGAAATTGGTGAAAAAGTGATTATTTATGCGCAACGCAAACGGCGAAAATCGATTTTCAGAACAAAACATAATATATGTATGTATGCATGAAACAAAAAATATATATAGCTATACTATATAGAGCTGTAACAACACCGTATAAATAAAACTTAAATTAATGCGCGCAGAAAAAGCCAGCGCAGCAGTAAAAAGCTGTGAACAGCAGTGAACAGTGAAAAAGTTTCCAGCGCTGCAGCGCAACAAATTTGTAATTTATTAATTTATTACACTTCAGTTTGCCAACGTTGTTGTTCGCCTGCTTCCGCCAGCCACCCAGGCTCCTTTATGTACTACTTGTACAATAATTATTGTTATTGTTGTTACTGTTGCAGTTGCCATTGTCGTTCCGCAGGTTCCTTTTGTTTTTATTGTTGTGCACATTGTTTTTCATCGCATTTGCTGCTACCGTGCATGCCGTTGTTGTTGCATATTATAAGCGTGTTTACGCGCGCCTTACAAACCAAAACCAGCTCCTTAACACACCACCCACCAAACAACAACACACTCAGGCGCGCCCCCAGGCTGCTACTGCCTCAGAGATTCAGACTCAGCCTCAGACACACAGCATAGCAGCCTTGATGCTAAGGACAGCCGGATGTCCTTACTTTCATACGCTCGCCTCATTATTATAACGGTTATGGTACATAGTTGTCGGAGCTGTGCGCAGCTTTGTCGGTACGTGTATGCTTTTGTTTTCTTCGCAGACTGCGAAAGGCGACGATCTTTGCAAACTTGCAGCCAGCCACCCAAAGGAGCCACTGAGCAGCGACACTGTGGAAATACACACGTGTGTATGTATACAAAGGGCTTGAGCCCAACCTGGCGGCAAGTGTATGATGCCGCATTAAATACGCTGTCTTATAAAGTAGAAATATAAATATAATAGAATCGTCTTCGTTTTTGGCTGAAAAGACGCTAAGAAAAAAGGAGGAATGTGGCGTAACAGCTAAGATGAGTAAGTCGGTTTTCCGACGCGGTCCGTTGTAATGCCGTGAGAGTGGGGCAACATTAATTAGTATTAACGGCGAGGATTGGGCAGGCGACAGTGTAATAGACGGACAAGTGGAAAGGATGCACATAGATAAAAGTTTTGTGAAAGACAATGAAGTACACCAAGACAATAAACAGGTTTTAGGAAATATTTAGGAAAGAAATGTTGTCGACAATTAAACGCTTTCGTGCAAAAGTTAGAAGTAGCTAGAAAGCAGATCTAGCGATTATTTAGAGATATTAGAATGAGTATTTTGGTAAGCTTCTTGACTTGTGTTGGAAAGTTGGGCGGAGTTGAGTTTTTTGAAGAAAATTTGTAAGTTTTTGCAGAAAATCTGAAATTTTATGAAGAAAAATTGAAAGCTTTTAAAGAGAATTTGCAACCAAATTGTAAAGTGATAATACCCAAATATTTAAATTAGAATACAATGAGAATTAGAGAAAACCCTTAATTTATGAACAAGAAGTAAGAAAATCGAGTACAAACAGCCATAAAAAAATATTAAAAATTTGGGAAGCAAAAAAATTTCCAGCGCTTTGTTATGGAAAAAAAGTTAATTTATTTGGTAAAAATATTTTTTATTAAATTTTAAATTTTAATAGTAAAATTTTTTTTACAAAGATTTTTTTATCAAAAGTTCAAATTTTAATAATACTATACACAAAAAAGTATAAAAGTTCAGACAAAAATGTATATATAAAATGTTTACATGAATAAAATTTTTAAAAATTGTTTCGCTTTCATATCAACACAAAATTTTTTCTGGTAAACATAAGAATTTAATCGTATTTTTTTCGTATAAAAGTTCCATTTTTTTATATAAAGTGTTTGTTTTTGCCGCACTGTGCGTGCCCACAGTTATTGGTTGCCTAACAAAGGAGAAGATAAACGAACGAACTGCCAAAACTTTGGTGCAATGTATTATATTTATATACATATATTTATATGCTATTAGCGCAATGTAAGTGGAGGCAAAGCGATACACATACACAACTAAAAAATACTCACATTAATAATTGTATAACCATATATAAATATACACTGTATAGGAAGCCGCTTGTAAAGGACGCGAAAAACCAAAAAAAAAAAAAATTTACAGTACAAATAAGAAGCGCAGCAACAAAAGCAATAAAGTAATAAAATTAATATAAGGCGGGAAAGTGGCGGCGCCATAGCATAGCGAAATTGCTTCAAACGGCAGCAGCGACTGTGGCAGTAGCATTAATAAATTAAATAAATAAAATAAATAAATACATGAAAGAAATTATTGACATACACGAGCGTAATACTGGCAACAACCGCGACAACACACCGCACCGCACCGCGAACGCGAGGCATGCGACACTACCATGCCACCACGGCACTCCTTGGTGGTCCCAGGAACCAACAGCAGTAACAGCAATAGCAATTTATTTTTATGTGTCTCCACAATTATTTATTTGTGCCAATGTTCTTCTACATACATAACTACATACATTATTTTTGTATGCACATGTATGTGTGTGAAGTTATACAAATATATGCTATACATTTATATCAAGTAGTTATGTGCGGCGGCATGTAGTAGTACATACATATTATATATTTTACATTATTCTGCGGCCACCCTTTGCCGCTCACTCAATTACTGCTACGAATTGGACGCACGAATCTACAAATATTTGTATGTGTGTGTGTATGTATGTGCCTGTATTTATACATTAAGCTACATACATAATTAATATAAATAACATTAAAATAAAATTAATAAATAACGAAGCAAAACAGCTGCAACAAAAACACCACCAAAATAGCCAACCGGCACGGCAGTAGCAGCAGCAGCAGCAGCAATAGCTCGGCAACATAATGCGTAGCGCCGCTTGTACGCTTGTGCTCGAGATAAGTTGAATCGCTCTTAGGCGAGAAGGTGGCGGAGCTGCCGCAGAAGCAGCAGAAGCAGAAGCAGCTACATATATGAATTGTATTGGTTTTGTGTGTTGTGTGTTTCGAGGCAATTTTGTGTTTTGCGGCAACTTTTGCCTTTGCGGTCGCAGCTGGCAGACAGTTCACACCTTCTCGGAAAGCACAAGTAGCTGCTGTTGTTGTAGCTGTTCAATAAATGATTTTTATAGCTTGCCGTTAGTTTTTTGTTTTTTTTTCTCTTTTTGCTTTTTGTGCCTTAATTGTTGTTGTTGTTAACGTTACCTGGAGTGTTTGATAAAGTTTTATGTGCCTCCGTAGCTGGCGAACAATTGTTAAGGGTTAACTTTTTATGATTTTTTCTTGGAGTGGAGGATATTTTCAGTATTAATTTATTGCAAAAAAAGTGAAATAAAAAGTTTGATTTTCACATTTTTAACGAAATTTCGGGGTCCAATGTATTTAGGATATGATTTTTTAGTACTAATTTTTTAAATACAACTTTTAGAAATGGTGTACATACATATGCATATTTTAATAGTAAAAAAATGTTATTTAAAAATTTATATTTTATGTGCCTTTAATTTAGA
>NW_017536990.1:669456-693603 GCF_001853355.1 Bactrocera latifrons | reverse complement strand
GTTAAACACACAGAAATGTTAAATAGTTTCTTTATTTAAGGAAACAACATGCTATCACAAAGTAGTCAACAAAAATTCAGAATCTATACAGATTTCCAAAAATTAAAATTTAGACTAATAAATGATTTATCTAAAGTTTATTGAAATATTTTCTAATGATTGAATTAATAATTAATTAATTTAATTTGAAACTCAATCGCCTTTTGAAAAGCCGCTAATAAACTCATATACATATAAACATTTATTCACTGAAAAAAAATTATATTTTTTAAATTCCAAAACTATTTTGAGAATTTTTGAGAGAAAATTACGGTTATTCTTTCAAAGTGTGAAAATTAATATACTTTTCGCTTTTTTGTATCTTTAAAAACACAATGACTTAGTTTTCGAAAACTAAAAGCGTTTTTCCAGATTTTGCAGATGTTTTGAAAAATTTTTTTTTTTTACCGAAATAGAGATTTTCGCTTAACTTCTGTGTATTAATCTTTATTTTTTGCATAATCAATTTTAAACACGAATTAGAAAAATAAACAGTAAAAAAATTAATTTTGAAGCCTTCTTCAATCATAATTCATTTAAATTCTTTCCACTTTATATGTATACATACATATGTATGTGTATATAGAAAAACTTGCTTGGAACGATAGATTATTTACAATTAAGGTCTTGAAAAAGTGTAAATTGTTATTAAAAATATTTTAAAAATTAAATTTGATCAATATTATTTTTATATTCCAAAGGAAATCAAACCGAAGGATACAGTATATATGACTATTAGGGTGGGTAAAAACCTGAATATTTTTTTCACTTGGCACTTTTATCTCCAAGTATGATCTGTTAACTGTAGCGTTAGGTCCCCAATTTTTTTCTTATTATCAGATAAAATTAATCCATATCTCGCTTCTAACTATTTGAAAAACATTTCGTTTTTTAGTTAATTGAATACCTAACAGTTTAAAAAATATTAACGGTTGAATTTTTGTTCTTTCAAGGCCAAGTTTTTTCCTTATAAATTGTATAAAAATGAAAAAAATATATATTCATATAAATCGGAAAGCTCATAGTTGTGTAGGAATTTCCTGTTGCACAAAAATTGTATAGTTTGTATAGTTTTTCGACTAAGTTAAGCATTTACAGGATATTCAAAGTAAAATATCAATGCCTATCAATCATATCATACATTATGTATATGACCGATAGTGCAGTTGAATATTGATTTCAGTCTTTATTTGAACAGAAACAATTTAGAAGTATAAAAAAATCAGTGACAAGAGAAAGCCCGATGAACTATTTTAAAAATGTGCTAACTTTGAAAACAAGTGCTTAAAAACTTTATAATAAACTGAATACTGAAATATACTACAAAAATCGAAGGTAAAATGGATATGACAAAAGACATTATTGACTACACACAAAAACACACCGAAACGGCCGACCGCTTAATTGCCGGCTATCAATCGCCACTATCCGAGATCAGTGAGAACGAAACAAACACACGCGCATGCGCCGCAGCCTCACCATTTCAGATTGGCAGCAATATAGTCGAAGCTAAAATCACAACAACAATCAACGCCTATAACGAGGTGCCGGAGCAAACGCCGGTCAACACAGCACACGCCGCGCAGCAACTCGAACAGCACAAATCAACACAAGCAAACGCTATGGAGCCGCAGCCGGCAGCTGAAACGGCGAATAGCATGTCGGTTGACAAAACCAGTGAAGCAACTGCTATTGCAGCAGCCAAGACTGTGGGCGCAATCATGAGTGGTGATATAACGCCACCACCACGCCCCTTCACTAGCAGCGAAGTGGTTGGCTTGAGCTCGGCACTTGATGATGATCCTGACTTGCACGTTGACGTGCAGCTACCCAAGTCACGTTCCCTACCCACATCGCCCGATCATCACAGACGCAGCTTGGACTCAGCTTCAGCGGAGATATTGACGCGTATGAATGCTGCGCTGTTTGGATTCGAGCAGCGACGCGGTCTGGATGGTGCGATGCATATCCCAATGGGCATATCGAAGTTGACGAAGCAGTCAGCACCGTTAGCGGCACGTAAGTCCATTTCGCCGCTCGGCTTGAAGTCGAAGAAGCAATTGGCCGCAGCCGCTGCGGTGACAACAAACTCACAGCAACAACAGTTCTGCTTGCGCTGGAACAACTATCAAACCAATTTGACAAATGTCTTCGATGAACTGCTGCAGAATGAGTCCTTTGTAGATGTAACGCTCGCATGCGAAGGTCAGTCCATCAAGGCGCACAAGATGGTGCTATCCGCTTGCTCGCCGTACTTCCAAGCGCTCTTCTACGATAATCCTTGCCAGCATCCCATAATTATAATGCGCGATGTGAGATGGGAAGAGCTGAAGGCCATAATGGAGTTCATGTACAAGGGTGAGATCAATGTCAGTCAAGAGCAGATAAATCCTTTGCTGAAAGTCGCCGAAATGTTGAAAATACGCGGTTTGGCGGAGGTGAGCGCCGGCAGTGGCCATGGTATGGCCGCACCACATCCTATGATGCCCGAACAGCGCATGACCATTTTCGATGAAGAGGAGGATGTCGAAAGCGACGATGATACCGAAAGTGCCGAAGATGGTTGCCAAAAGCCAAAGCGCGCACGTATGTTGGATTCTTCAATGAGCAAGGTTTTTCCACATGCTGCCGCACTTGATCTAAATTTGGCTGCACAGCGTCAGCGCAAACGTTCGCGAGATGGTCTATTCACCGATGGCAATATGTCGCGTTTCGGTGCCAATGCTTCAATGCAGCCAACAACCGAGTCAGCGGAACCCAATAAGCAAACAACCAACGCTACCACTGACGAAATAAGTGGCGCTGATGTTAGTGGTGCCCCACAACAACCACCCGTTGCCGTGACTACATCCACCATTGTACGCAATCCTTTCGCTTCGCCAAACCCCAACACTACCAACAACGCCGCTGCAAATGCCAATCAAAGCAACTCACAGTCCGCCATTGCAACAGCTTCAGCACCAACGGCTGCGAGCTCATCAACACCTACGCTTTGCAGCTCAACACCGACTGCACCAGACACACCCACATCACTTGCCACCAGTCACTCATATCGTCCACCATCTATGCCCTCGGCCAGCAGTCTGAAAGGTGCAATGTCTTCGCCAGCCGCAGCCGCAGCCGCAGCCGCAGCAGCAGGAGCTACTGTAAGCGGCATGCCCTTGAATGTACATTCCAATCCCGCTGCCGCCGCCGCCGCCGCAGCTGCTTTGGGCGTGAATCCACATCATCCGCATCACCCGCACCATCATCATCATCATGCCGCAGCTGCGGCCCAACAGTTGGCCGCTCAACATCAGTTGCATGCAGCGGCGCACTCACACGCGGCTATGGCTTCAGCCTTAGGCGCTTCTCTGGCTGCTGGTGCTGGCGCAGGCGCCGCTGGCACAGGAGCCGCTGGGGCTGCAAATATTTCATCCGCGGTGGGACATCATGATGAGCTGGAGATCAAACCAGAAATCGCTGAAATGATTCGCGAGGAAGAAAGGGTAAGTGTTTATACAATGTTATAAATAATTTGACATTTTAAGAGGTTGTATTTTGATGAAGTTTTTTTTTATTATTTTGAAATATCGCAATAAGAACATAGTTTTAAAATGACTATAGAAACACACGAAGAAAGTATGGCTCTAAATACACTCCTACTATTTATGACTTTCAGTGCTGTCTACTATTACGGTTTTCTCTTTTTTCCACCGTGAACTAAGAATAACTTTTTCTTTGTCACATCAATACATTTATATTATATTATCGCTTTATATCTATGTTATATTTAAAGATTTCCTCAAAATATGAAGACTGCAAGGCCTCCAAGGGGATCTCAAAAATCCATCTAAACAGTAGAAATTCAAATCTTTTTATAATTAAAACTGTGTTGAAAAAATGCTGCATTATTACGTTAATGATTTTAAGAAGATGGTATCCGAATGATTAGTAGGATTGGTTCTTGCCTTATTAAGAGTGGTGCTTCTAGTTCGCGCCCAGAAGTTCGCTGATGACAACAGTGTTCCGATTAATAAATATGTGCTTTCGATTTACTTTATCTGCATGTTCGGGTTTATTTTAAACATTTAAGTTTTCCTCGAAGTTTCTAACACTTAGAGTAAACCGTTGGAACCCCTATTTATTTGACAAGATATCTTCATTTTGACATGGCTTATTGTCCATGGCAATGGTACAAACAGCGCTCAGCATGTTTAGATCGCACCTTACAAACTGGACGATCAAAATCGAGCATGGAAGCTTGTTTATTTTTGAAGCGTTCATATTATGAATTCAGTGCAAACGAAATTATCATTAAATATGTAAGAAAGGGCAACAACAATGCTATTCAGATGTAACGGTAACGGTTCGATCGGGATCTGCATGGAATTAAGCTTTCCAGAAAAATTTAACCAAAATTCTTACAAACAATATTTTTTAGGACTGATATCACCTTCAATTAAGGCACATTATCAAACCGTAGATAACGCAATTACTGAGCTAAAATGCACATTTAAGTATAATCAAGCTTAAATCATAAATGAGCAACTTAATTTGCATAAAACAAAGTAAAAATCAAATAAATTGTTAAATAACTAGAAATCATGCGTTCTTCTGTCAATATTTACTCCGTTTGCAAGGCACTATTCGACTTTGAAGACATTTAAGCGAACACAGGCACACATACACACACACACATTGTTGTCATGATTATTATTTAGGCGAGTATATATGTATTTGCCTGCATGCGTGTGTGTGTGCACTTACATTAAATTCATTATGCAATTTTGTCATTAACATAAAATGAAAAAGTATTTCAAGCCAAGCGGCTGCATTTCTAGGCTGATAGGAAAATCAGCTAACTGAGCGAATGACTGCGGCACTAACTAGCTGACTGTTTGTTTGTCTTGTGACTTTGTGTGCGTGTGCTGAACAAATACCGTTTGCTTAGTAAGTATCTTGAGGGCTGGCGAGCCGGCAGCGGGGGTAGAGTGCTGGCGCACGTCTGTCACGGCCATGTGGGCCACTAGGCTGCACTCAAGTTGCGCTTAACTTAACCAAATTGCAGTTGGGCAGCGGCGCGCGGGTAAATAGGTCCCTACAAACTTGCAAATTTACACATGTGCATACATATACATATGTGCGTGTGTTTGTGTTAGGCAAACTTGAGTGTTTGGCCGCGGTCGCAGGCACGCGTATGTCTCCGTCCGTGTGTGTGCTTGCGCTACATTGTGTGCTATGCAAATTTTCAATTTCACATTTACATAAATAAATGGCGAATAACTAAGTACATAAACAATTGCAACTAAGCAAAAAAAAAAAAACAATACACTAAATTACTAACTAATTTGCGAAAAACCGACAATAGCAACAAAAGCTCGCAATGGAACATACTTATATACATATACATACATATATATTTATGTAATTTTGTAAGTTTATAAGTATGTTTATAGTTGAAAAATCATTACCTGAACAATTTAAGTAAATTTGCAAATATTTTTACATTTTATTTGTTCGTACTTTGTATGCATAAACGGCGAATAATAAAATGTTTGTCATTTGAATGCGCCTACTTTGTTATGCACTTACAATAAATATGCCCCAATGCCGTAATTTTTAATAAAAATGCATTTATGCGCTGAAGTAAGCGCGGCCTAGCGGCCTAGCTGTACAGCCGGATGACTAAGGTAGGACGACACCTGCAGTGCACGAGGCGCAAGCGAAAAGAGGTCAAAAATAGAGCGCATACTGTGGATTAATATTGCGATGCCTGTATTTACATATTTATTTATTTACATACTTATATACATATGTACATGCGTCTTTCACGTGTGTGTGTGTGCGCAAATAATTTCTTTTACCTAAAGGGCGAATAAATTGCGTATTGTGCGAACAGCCGCGCTCAAAGCTCATTATTAAATGAAATGTGTAATAAAAATAAAATAAAAGCAACGTAAAGGGGTGGCTTCTTCGCTTTGCAAGCTTTTCTTGCACCTAATGGCGCGGCAGGAAATTAAAAACACTATAATTAATTATTGAAACTTTTCATTACAACTTACGAGTATGTTTGTGCAGATATGTATGAGTACTACTGCATGAGCGCTACCCAGTAGCGATTTGTGCTCACTCTATTTTTGATTTCAGAGCGTCTCAAGGGAGTGCGTCCTCGTCTCGGTTGTCGAGGAGTACAAAAACCGTTAAGTTTGGCTACATCGAAGCTCTGATATGCTTCTCCAGTACATTTCTTATAGCATACATATATCTTTTTTGGTTAGTGTAGTATGGCAGCTATATATGTACTTTTTTGAGCCGATCTGCACAATTTGCTCGCAGTTGTTTGCTATGTCTGGAATAATAATTCAGACCAAATTTCCAGAGTGTATCTTATCAAACAAAAAAAATTTCTTGCGAGGACTCGATTTTGATCGCTCAGTTTGAATGACAGCTTTTTGCCATATGGTCCGTGAAATGAGCAGCTTCTTGGATAGGAAAGAAGGTGTGAAAATTTAGAGAATGATATCTCAAACGTTTGGGGGTTCCAAAACGGTAAATATTTTCAATTTATATTATAAATCATCCACTACCGTTCAATTTTAATCCTATAATCGAACTGAAGACTCACTTTAGAAAGCGGCTGCTATTGTTTGGCTCCACCACTATTGGGCAAAGTCCCTTTCTACATTATAAACAGAAATTTCGAATTAAAAATGTTTGAAGAGTGTAAAAAAATAATTATTGTAAGTCAGTTTTCTAAGTAAACGTCTATTGACTTTAAAATTTAATTACATTCATTAGGTTTATTTCTTTATCCAATTGGAAATTGGCCACACACTCCCAGCAATTGCTAAGCATCTGTCAGTATTGGCGCTTACTTTTGGTATTTCTTTGTTAATTTATTGAAAATAAATTAAAATGTAGACAATAAAAATGTGCGCAAGCATTATGTATAAGCAAGCGTCTGCGGCGTTGCATGGACTTGCAAACAGTATGGCATATGGCCATAAAATGGGTGGCGAACCGAGTTCGACGCACCGTTTGGCGTTAAAAATTCAGCTAGTTGTCTGCCTGGATAATGTCTTCACTCACTTGCACTGTGGTCTTACTCGACAACCAAAAATATTTCGGAAGTGTTTAATAATGAAAGGAAGTGGGAATCTTAAGTAAGAATAAAGTTTTTTTTGCAGAGAATTATTGACTCCACAAAATAGTTCATTTTTCATTTCATAAAAGAGTTTATTACGACACATTTTAAGTGAAAATTTTCAACTTCAAACTAAATCTTATGTAAAGCTCGGATGTTTTATTGTAAAATCAACTTCATTTTCACTTGATAGGATATATTCGAATTAAAATTTTTTTTTTTGTTGTATACCGAATATACATAGATATTTGAGAATGAAGTTGATCCGGAAAATAGTTTCGGAGATAAGTGCAAATAAGTTTTTTTTAAATTAGATTTCTAAACTTTAAAGGATTTTTTCTGGGAACGTTGTTTTCGGATTCGGTGATGAAAATTTCTTCGATGTAGAAGGAATAATATTTTTGACAAAAACTTCGATTTTTGGAATTTAATATTAACCATTTTTTGATAAAAGTTAAGCAGACATTTTTTTTTTTTTCATCGTCAGACTCTGTTTTAGAGGTCTTTCTGGTTCGGATATAATATTAGGGAAATATAAGTGTTTAATTTCTTACTCTCTGATTCTCTAAATATAATAAATCACAAATCACTTAAAACTAGTCAAGAAATGAAGAGAAAAAATTCACAAAAATTTAGGTTTTTTTACTACGAGTATATAACCTCTTAAAGGTAAAGTTAGGTCAACTTAACTTAGGCTAGTGAGCTACTGCGTAGGTCAGTTTTTGTCCTTAACAATACCAGATAGGATGCCGTTTCAATAACCCCTTAAAACTATTCGAGAGATCTGGCTTGTTGTCTCAGGACCTTCCATCAACTATTTGAGTTTAATATTTTAATATCATAATCTTGGGTTGTGGTGATAGAGGGAGATACTGTTTTCACGAAAAGAAATATTATATATTTTTTATATTTTTCAAATTTATTGCAATTTAATATTTTAAGTAGATTTTTGTAAGTACCGTGACACTGTGCTTGGTTTTTCTTAGAATTAATATCAAGACAAAGAAATTCTTATAATGCAAAGAATAAACCTTCCGACTTAATAGGGTGGTAATGTGGTCGCAAATGCAGCGAGAGCAATGAACACAAAAATTACGAATGCATATACACATACACACAGACAGATGTACTTTTGTATGTACATATACATATATGTATGTAAGTATGCGCCCAAACTTTTATGCGTGAATTTGTAGCAAGATGTTGAAGGATCACGAAGTCAAATCACCAGCAAACCAAGTTCGGGAGTTGGCGGATGGCAGCTGGTTGCTCCAAAAACACAAATATATGTACATGTGCTTGTATAAAGTTGCTATGTTTTCACACGAATTACTTATAAATTTTGTAAACTTGTTGGAAACAATTGTGGAAGTGTCGTCCTCCGGCGAGTTTGTGTCGTCCTTCATCAGCGCCTGCTAATTTTCTCCAATTTCGCTCGCAAATTTCTCACATAACGGTTTACGCTCTTTCACGCTCTCTTGGCCTTTTAGTAGAAACACGTTGCTGCCACTTGAGCGTGACTTGCCAGCCGGTGGCAGCCACTTGCAGCTGGTAGCAAATTTTGGCGCACAAAAACACCATAAAGGCTCACGCTTGCAGCACCATAGAAGGCGACAACACAAGCGTTGTGCTTTTTGTCCACAAACTTCCGCCAACAACGTTTCTAGTGAATTGTGTTAGTCATGCCACCACACACACACACAGACGTGTGCGCGTGCTTGCTACGACTTCTGCGCGCCTGTTGCTTAATGCAATCTACTACGGGTTTTCCAATACTACACACTCAAGACACCAAACAACAACAACAGCAAAGCTTGTGAGACGCTCGCTCGTTCATTCACTACAAATTGATGGGAAGCGCCGACACGCGACGAACGAACATTTATTCGCACAAGAATGTGTTCACGTATACACGTGCGTGTGTGTGCTGGTACCAAATTTGACTGCTTTGCTGCTACTGAAGAGTTCACACTTGCAGCGCGTAGTAAATTTGGTGGCAGCGTGCGCTACTTCACGACGCGTCCAGATACGCCGCGCCACACCACGCCACAGCCACTTCATTCATTCGTTTTCATTCACAAAAACGAAAAATGTGAGCAACAATAACGTCAGGCGCACACAGCTTTACATGTGGGTATGTGCGCGCGTGTGTTTACAATTGTAGCAACAACAACGACGACGACATTAAAGGTTACGACCAGAAGCATTAGCAGCTGTTAAGCGTACAGCATTGAGTCATTGGCAGCAAGCGCGCAACCCCACAAGTAGTAGCGCAGCGCGAATTAAAAAAACAAAAAAAAAGCTAAATGCTGTGCCAAAGCTGTGGTGACGTCACCTTGCCAACGGTCGCTGTCGCAGCGTCTTTTCGTTGCCTCATCTACGACGCGCGTTCGTACGAGTGAAAACAGCGGCAAACATGCAAGCACCAAGCACAACAGCACACTCACGCATGCATATATACAAATGTACAAACATCCAATATGTTATTGCTTTTGGGGAGCTGTTTCTGCGCCTTTGTTGTTGGCTTACACACCAGTTCGCGTTTGTGCCTGCCCAGCATTTTCATCTGTGCACGCTGGCATTGTTGTGACTTCGCGCTTTGTTTACATTCTTGCTTGGCCTGTTCGACGGGTCGCCGTCATCGTCGTTGTCGTCGTTGTCGTCGTCATCCACTACTTGACTTACATTAGCTGGCTGGCTTGACAGACATGGTTTGGTTGGCTTGTTGCTTTTCGGTGCTGATAGGTCTGTGTGATAATAAGACAAGTCAGCTGACAAATCGACATTAAAGCACGCGGCGCGTCTGTCGATCTGTCCATCTGTCAGGCTGTCACTCGTCTGTCAGTTAGACGGTCAGTCAGCGTTGCCTTTGTGGGGAGTTCTTTGACTTTTCCGCTCTTTGCTTTGCTATTTATTTTATTTTCATTTACTTTAGATGAAAATTTGTTATTTTTGTTTTTGTTTGTTGTTATGCATTTATCATTCAATTTCGTCGGCACATATCGTTTGTGTTTTCGGTAATTACGGTTTTATGCTGTGCAGCTTTCGGTTCGCCGATGAAAAGGTAAAATCATAATTTATTGACCGAAGTAGTCCGCAGTTTGATTGGAAATTGATTGATTGAAAATATGTTTGAAATGTATTGTTGTTTTTTTAAATTTAGTGGTTCTTTTTGTCGGTAGTTTTTATTTCTGTAACAAGTTCCCCGCCCATTCAAAATTTGCTCTAAATGAAAATTGTTTTTATCTCTAACGAAAAATATTAGTTTGATTTAGAACAGTTTCAGCTAAATTATAAGCTTACGGTAAAAGGTGCCGTAATAAATATTTTTTATGCGTATGACAAGTGGAGGTCGTCTTAATATAATGATGCCATGACTAAAAATTTTCTTTTTTAACTAATATTATAATATGATGATATTATATTTTAGAACATGTCTTCTCAGCTAAATTAGAAAATATTCTATAAGTCACCAGATTATCATATTTTGTTCGATAAATTTTCGGCATGTTGAAGATAATTTCATATTGCCTCTCTCATAGAAGCCCTCTGCTAGTCATTTTTAATTTTAGAAATCATTCCCAATAGACAGAAACATATAGTAATCAGTTCATGTTAAGACTAAACTAATCACTTCTGTGCAATTGTTTCCTACAGATGGTTCAATTGGTTATACTACAAGGTCAGATTAAGATCTTGGTCGTGTGGGAGTGGCTGCTTCACTGCGAATCCCATCAACCCCAAAGCAACCACTAACTGATGATCAATTCAGGCTTAACCACCGTTTGGGCTGGTTCACCGCAATTCGAGCACTATTTTTTCGAAAGTGACTCACTTTTCATTATTTAGTAACGATCCGTTTTGAAAAGGTAAAATTTTTTTTCGATTCAGCAGCGGTTCCCACATGGCATTTCATTCCAGTTTTATGGACAGATTCGTGTAGCACCCATTCATCGAGCTTCCCTTTATATACAGCCTTATTGAAATCAAAACAGTGCTTAGATAACGGTCGATTCCGATGATTTCCATCAATTTAACGAAGTATTGATTGATGGAGCAACATTTTTGAAGAACTTGTTTGCATCGAGAAAGTTATTGTTCAAATACTTTTTTTCGGATTGAACTTAACTTTGACTCCGGTCTCATTATTATTCTTTATTAGAAAACGATGCTGCGACGTGTTTTAAAAATTTATTAAATTATTATTTTCCACGTTCATGCAAATGTATGAGCAACTGACTCTCTTTGTGCACCAACTTTTCGAGTTCTCCCTTCCCCCTACTACCTCACACCAGACACGCGCTCTGCTACACAATTAACGCGCATACACAACCTGCCCCAAACTGCGGCAACAATCGCCCCACGTAACAAATGAGCAAACATCGTGTTTTTGCGTTTGACGCCGCCGACTTTAAAATTATTATGATTACTCGAGTACGAGTATTTCTTGCTGCCGATTCAAATATTATATCAATAATTGAGCGCATATATGTATGCAGGTATGTGTGTATGTTGCGGCATAGCTACGGCAAATCTTGTGGCAGCGCGCATATTTTTCTGCGCTGTGGCGTTGTACGGAGGTTCGCAATTTGCCTCATGCCACTTTACTTATGCACATGAGTTTATCTACCTAAGTATGTGTGTGTATAAATTTTTCTTTCATCTGTTATTGATTCTTATCAATTTTATTTTATTCCATGTTATTTGGCGAGCAGCGTTGCCACCGTCGCACAGTCCCTCCACACGCACACACACACTTAGAGACCGACTTGCACCGCTGCATAACTTCGCCTTCGCCTCGGTCGGCTGTGGCGTGTGTCTTTCTTGGCTGCCTTCGGTGCAATTTCTCGCTGGCGGGCTGGTCGGTTGGTTGGTTGGATGGCTGCTTCAATTGCTTCGAAATATTTATTTATTCGCTTGTTTGTCCTATGGCTGCGCGCTTTGACTGTGCGCTTGGCTCTGCGTGACGATGTGTGTGTGTGTTTGCTTTCTTGTAATGCCGCTGTGTGCCTACCTACCTTGTTATTTATTTTATACAATTTATATTTTGTAGTTTCATTTGTTTGCTTTGTTGCAATCATATTTTTTAAATGCGAACGTATTACTGTTATTCTTTTTATTTCATTTATATTGAAACATACTTACATACGTACAATAATGTGCATACACGTACGTAGATTTTTCGTATTAGAGTGGGACACAGTTTGGGTCTCGATTCAAGAATGCGGTACCTCCGAATTTTAATCTTTGTCTATATAATAGTGTAAGTAAATTGTTACATTTGACATTACCTAAGACGATCTGATGGATATTGAATCATTTTGCCAAGCTTCAAGAAAAACCATTAGGGTCCATGTATGTATTTCTCATACTTTTATTATATCAAATGTACCGTGTGTTTAGTAATTCGTATTTTTAGTGTGTTAGATTCTTTCGATTCGCTACTTCTTCCTTCTTTGGAAAATTGATATTGAAGCTTGATAATTCGGGTGGGTGTGTTAAATAAAAAACAAAAGGTTTCTTATAATAAATATATTTTACAAATAACAAATTGGACAAACACTAACCACGTCTGGATCGGTGAGCGGTCGCAAAAGAAGAGAGCGCGCAACTTTTTAGTTATGGTTTAGTTGCGCGCGAATTAAAACTTCGAAAAAAGTTCGAATAAGAGGAAAAGAAAAGATTGCTCTGCCGATACAGACATGGCAAAAGAAATTGTGCGGGGCCGGGTCAACAAAGTTTTTAAAAAAATGCTTCAAATATTTCTCAAAACACAGAAAATTGAAAGAATTGGACATGGTGTGCTATTCGTTTTCTGATATGGTGCTTTCATCAGAAGTGTTGCAACTTTCAAAAAAATATCTTTTTAAAACAGCTTTCTTGCCGCTTGAAGAAATCAAAAAGTCCTCCAAAATTAGAAGGAATCAAAATTCGCGCACCTCCCTAATGCACCGAGAAATTCTTTGCGAACATCTGTACACACAGTTATTGTATTCGTATTTTTTTTTTTGCCAATAAAGTGTGTTGTTACTGTGGTTGTTTTTGTCGTCGGGACGTTATTTGCTGGGTCATGCCAGTTGTATTTGCTCAGTTTCTGTTTTTTGTTTTTACTCGCCGCCGCGCGTAATTGTTGCAGGAAAATTATAGGTATTTGCCCTTCTGGCAGCGGCGAGGCAACGAAGCGCAAACACAAAAAACACATACGGACTCTATATCTACATACATACATACATATGTACAGATAATAAGATATAAATAAAATGTACAAAATTATTTATTTCGAGAATGGCGGGAATAGTGTCCGGCGCGGGGGCGGTGGCGGCGAGTAAGCGGTCAAAGCGGCAGCAGTCGTACGATTCCACAATTGTATTTACATTGTTATTATTATTATTACTACGAGTATTATTGTTGTAAGTTTTTGTTTTTACTTGGTACTGCGACTATAATTGCGAATGCACAGTGTGTTGTAAATATGCATGCATATTATGTACATAAAACAATAAAAATAAATTTAGGTATGAATGTGTACTGAAATTAAGAATTAAATTTATATACAAAAATTTTATTTTAATATGTAATATACACATGTACATACATATATTAGGGTGGGTCAAAAAAAAATTTCGATTGGTACTTTGAAAAAGCGTTTTTAGAAACCTTTGCGAAAAACTCTCTGGTCAACTATAATCTTAATATACATACATACATATATGTAAATATACATATACTTATATACATACATACATATATACATATGATATTCATTAATGTTTGGTGATGAATGTCTCGTAAGCGGCTAATTTAATCGAAAAAGTATACTGACCATTTTTATAGTGCAATAAATTTTCTACGAAACTATGGGTTTTCCGATTTATAGGATATAAGAAAAAAATAAAAAATTTTGCCTTAAAATAATCAAACTTTCGGCTTTAATTTCTTTCAAACGCTTAGATTTACAAAAAATAGTAAGAGATAATTTTATAGAGCATTCAATTAGAAGCGATATATGATTTTTTTTATCTGTAAAGAAAAAAAATATAGAAAACAATAAGGCGGAGTACCTTAGCGTTACAAGTAAAAGCTCATACTCTGAGAAATTTTCGTAAAAGTGTCTAGGAACCTATCTTTCAGAGCACCAAGACAAAAATATTAAAATAATGGATTTTGACCCACCCTAATATAAGTATATACATACATATATTTGTAGACACTCCTAAATAAGTCCAATGAATGAATATCTCAGGCTAGCTGAGCTCTCACTCTTATACTTACATTTACATATACGTATTTTGATTCAGCGCTATCCATCGCCGATCTGCTCTGTCATTATAATTACGTTTGTTGGTTGTTGTAATTTTGTTTGCTTGGCTCTCCGTTACTCCTGCCGCTGCTGCTAGAAAAGTGACTTGCAAAGAAGAAGAAATTGAGCGCAATGGTGTGCAATTAAAAGTAACAAAATTAATGTAGCACAATTTCCCTTCAATGTTGTTTCATTTGCGCTCGTTGCTGTAGTTGTTGTTTTTTTTTTGTTGTGTATATTACATTCCTCCCACTGCGCACACAAGCAAAACTCACATCGACTGCCGGCAGTGCTGCCCATTAACTACAAATATAGTAAATAGTTGTTTGTATGTAATTACCGAGCGTCTTAGCGGATAGAAGTGAACACACACATAGAGCCATATAAATATGTAAGTATGTATGTATATACTAACATCGACGGTAATATTTTGCTCAATTATAGAAATAACAATCGACAATAAAATAATGTGTTATAATTAAGTAGTTTTTTCTGTTTTGTTTCTTTTTGTTTGCCCTCAAGGCAGTCAGTCAAAAAACTACATACACACACACACTCACATATATAAAGCAATAAATATTTTTACATGCATACATACGTCATTCTGCATGCATTTTATTTACATTCAGCACTGACTCTTCCAACAACCAACATGTGTGCGCGTGTTTCTGTACGAAATCCTATCTTTATCGCCTATCTGCTTGCACACACCCATTCGCACATAGTACATGCATTTGAAAAAAAAAAAACATATATTTGTATCCGTCTACTCGACATCAGTTACAAATTTCGCTGCAGGCCATATTTTTCCTGCCTTACAGTCACTTTCCGCTGATTTGTCCGCTCGATTGTCTGCGTTCGACTTGTGTTTGACTGTAAGACGGAAATGTCAAAGCAGCATATAACATTATGGTGTCAAAAAATTATAATTATTTGCGCAGGTACATATGTATGTACACGTTGACTTTATAAATATATGTATATATTATGAGTGCTTAGGTACACACGTACATACATAAATACAGGTGCATATTGATTATATTATTATTATTGTTATTGTTACGCAAAGTGCACTCAAAGCGACACACTTTATTATTATTTCTAGGTATTTCTTCTGATATTTAATTACTGAATGAGTCATTACATTTCACATTTCTTAATTGAGTTAAGGGTATTCCCAATATTTTTTAGCTGGTTGCCTAATGAATCAGAGAGTTTCCATTAAAGTGTTTTTAAAGTTAACAACAAATTTTTATTTCGAAGTTTCCAACAATTTTGGCTTACGAGCCAGTCTCAGATTTCCCAAAAATTATTATTCTTGCCTGGAAGACACCTTATGAACCTAAAAACATTATTCAATCATAGAATGGTGGAAAATTTTTTTATCCAATTCGCTGCAGTGTTGAAGCATTTAGTAATGTATAGCAAAATAAACTTTTCTGGTGAAAAATTTAAGCCTGTTTCACTGGTCGGACGAACTACGAACAACACGTCAATAAAATAAAGGAATTGCTCCTTGAGAATCGACGATTGCCAGTCAGAGATCATCCTGGCATCATTGGAATAGCGGAAGGCTCAATGAAAACCAGTTTGAAAAATCATTTGTGCCTAAGAAAAGTGAACATTCATTAGGTTTAATTCTTTATCCAATTGGAAATTGACCACACATTCCCAGCAATTTTAAGTTCAATAGCTAGATAGAGAATGAAGTTAAAAATATTCTCTCCAAATAGGAACGTGTTTAAAGATTGTCTTGCTCTGTTCCCCACCCTATTCTCATTCTACAATAAACGCTGTAGCGACCGTCATACTTTGAATTTCGATTTAAATTTTGAGAGTACGTTTATTATAGTGCACATATCTATCCGATAATACAACAAAATCGTTTTTTCGGAAAACTCACATTGAGACGATCCCCTAAAATATATAATCATGTGATGCTGATCACAATAATACTAAATGGAGAGTACACAAGAATTTTTATGATCCTGTTGATAACGTATTTTTTGCCTTTCTTCATAAAAGTATATCGTTCTTTATTATATTTAACCAAGTACAGTTATGTTCTATTATAATGTTTAAATTATTTAAAATTGTGCAATAAAAAGTCGGTGCTGGCAGTATTATAAAAATAGTATTGGTGGGAAATATATAGCAGTTGAATGAAAGCACGTGGCAACATGTGTCTAAAAGCTTATTAACCAATTGGCAAATCAAAAACTGTGCAAAAAATATCGAGCGACCTTTGCACCATACGCGGTTACGAATGCTCGCAATGTGATTTCACATTTACGCGATACAGTTATTATTAGTAACTTGTATTTTGGTATTTTTGTATGTATGTGTGCACAGACTAGTGTGTAAGCGAGTATATAATGCAAATAGTATCAAATAAAATTTGTAATCACTCAATTAGTTTATTACTTTATTAAATATTACTAATTTTTAGCTTCGCTTAAATAGCAATAACCTTGACTCGAATGCTATAAAGCGGCATAGACATGACTATGCATGCATGTATATGTATGGATATGTGCGTGTGTGTGTTTGCATATTTATAGAATGTATGCGATCAATAAAATTAATATTTGTCTCCACTTAAAATGTATAAAAGACATTACGACCAGTACGTCGGACGCCCTAAAATATGAAGCACGCACAGACACACACATACAAACATACATTTAGCACATATATGCGCATACATAGTAACTAATTTTATTAAATTACAATCGCCGTATAATAAAAATGCTTATCACCTTAATCACACGGCAATATTAAATCGTTGCCATATAATATATTATACGTACACGCTATACACACACACACACGCACAGATATATTTTGCAGTATATTTTAATGTTGTATTTAAGAAAATAAAATAATAAAAAACCCATATAAACTAAATATTACTTAAACTCAAACTGTTAGTTTGTATTTTCGAAAGCGTATTACCTTGTTGTTAGCGGCTATGATAGCGCCTAAACGCTAGCAACAACAAGTCATAATAATAACAATTTAATGTCAGATAAGATTATCAAGGTATGCCATATAAAAACCGCGTTTAATAACATATTATAGATTACTAAATAAATAAATTGCGTTCAGAGCTTAACTAAGCTCAGATATTTAGTAAGATGGAAAATATTAAAATTGAAATAAACAAGCAATTCCTCAACTCATCGCCATATATCGTCAACATGTGTGCATGTGCGTGTATAACACACGAATATATTTTATAATTTGATAAATGCGCGATATAATTCAAGTAATAAAACTTTACAACTTATTGCTTAGTAATTAGTACATGACACGGCTGTAAATGGCTTAAGGCAAGCAGTTATATGATAGGCATGCATATAGTCAGTTAGTTGGGATTAGTAAGGCGATATCGTCTCTTAATTGTAAATAATTACAAGTATCATAGTCATTTTGTTAAATAAATAATTATTTAGGAAAAACAAATTATTTTCATAATAAATTTCCATCGCTTAATGAGAAAAGTGGTGTTTCGTAACTTGTTTGTTTAGAAAAAAATTATAAAGTAATGACGAAGACTAAAAGTGGCAAGTGCTTTTGAATATTTAAGTAAATATATTTTGAATTTGTATTGATCTGTTATCGTCTTATTTTTAATATAATAAGTAATATTCAATGCGGCTCATAGACTTTAACTCAAAATATTAGTAGTAAAAAACGTTAACTTCGGCTGCTCTATAATTATAACACCCGTTTAAGGCAAATTTCTTATAGCAAAAAAGGATATAAAAGGACCTTTATATTTATTTTGGTCGGTCGCTTTGAATGGCAGCTTTATGTTATTGTGGTCCAATCGCAACACTTTTTCCAGAGATTATGCCGTTGCCAAATTTTGTGATGATATTTCGTCAAATGAAAGAGTTTTCCATACAAGCATTTGATTCTGTTCGTTCCGCTACAGTGGGGATATCGACGATGCCATCAAGGCATTAGGCTCTTGCAGAGAAAAGAACTTGTGAGATTTTTTAGCGTTGAGCTTGAGAGAGTTTGCCTACTCGACATTAATTTGCTCTATAAACTCGAGTGCATAATTTCGAGTTTCAGAGCGATTCCGAAAGTTGAATAAAAGTTGCTTCACAAACTCGAGTTTATGATTTTGGGTTTGACAGCGTTTCTACGCAATTCTGTACTTAATTTCACGAGTTGAAGATTTTTTCACGAACTTAACTCAGTATTTAGTGTTAAATCGGACAATGGTCAATAACCTCGAGTATGTGATCAATATTGGCTGTCATGCAATGCGCGGTTAATTGGAATGTTGCTTTTACATATCAAATTATATGTTCTATAATCAGCGTACCTTATAAAAACTCACAAAAAGGTGGCCTGCATTGAAACGAACACTGGTCCTCACAAAAATACTAAACTCATTTGCAAAAACAAAAAGAATTCACGTTCTGCAAATATTCTTGGCAAGAGTTCCACAGCAAATTTTCTACAAAACATTGTTGTTGCAACATCGCAATATTTCGCTTATGCCACTGCAAGTGGTAAAACTTGCCACATTTGCTGTGCGCCTGTTGCACGTGTGGCTGTAAACGCACATTTAAATACAAACGAACACACTAAAAAGGCATTTAAATCTGCCTCCCTTTTGCTGGAAGCGCTGACGAAATGTTGTTGTTGTTGTTGTGTTGCAGGTAAGAAAGGGCTGAAAAAGTACAATGAAAGGCAAGTGGTGGCAAGCGGCTAAGAGGCAGTTAGCGAAGAAATTGCGCGTCCACTTGGCGGCACATTGAGCGTCCGTTTCCGCGTGTAATTTATGTGCCGTTAGTAAAGGCAATGCTAACAGTAACAGTAATGCTGGCTATGATTGAGGAAACTGCTACTGGCAAATAGTGGTAAGAGATTGCCACAAACACACCTCTATGCATGTATGATTGTGTTGTCTGCTGTGTTTTGTTAGCAGCACACTTTCCACAGTTCTCACGCACCAGTAGCCAAAGTGAATACAGCTTCGCTGCAGGTAAAGCTGGTGTTGCAGGCGTGAATGTTGCAACAAGGAGCATCTCGCAACGGACAGTAGCCAGGTGCACAGCATTCAACGTTCGTCACTCACTCACTTTCTCTCCCTCTCCCTCTCTCTGTCTCTGTCTCTCAGCGGCTGCATTGTGCCGCACTTCTTTTCAGGATCGCCGAGGCGTGCAAGTGTGGCATGTACTACGATGTTGCCGTGCGCACTAGTCCGGCTGCAATGTTTTTTGCTTTGCCGCAGCGCTTTCCAGTGCTTACAACTACAACAACTTGTACATGGAACTGCAAATACATATCCGCTTGTACGCGCTTATGTCCTTTTGGTTGTGCAACGCAACTCCTTGCAACATTTAAGTAATGCCTTTGCTGCAGCAACATTTCTGCTGGTTTTCCGCGCAATTGCTGTTAACGGCGTCGACGCCGCCTGCATTTTGCACAAACAATTTACGTTTTATGTGCGAGCAATTTGGTGGAAAATGTTTCGATTTAGTGGCAACACTTGCTTGAAACACCACTACACTACTACATATTTACAGCTATGCATGAGTGAGTGGCACGTGTGTAGCGCTGTGCGAAAACTAAGGCTCTTGCGCAGCAAAGTGTGCTTTGATGGCCAAACGCTTCCTACTTTGGCGCTGTGTTGAAGCACATCCTGTTCGGTGGCAGAGTGTTTGAAAGACGTGGTTAAACTGCAAATATTTAGTCTACATGCACACGTGTCAGTGCGAAGTCAGTGCGAATGCAAGGAGTAGGATAATTTTTAGTATACTTCTATGCGCATTTGCCTAAAAGTAATTACGTGAGTGGCTAAATTTTCACACTTAACGCGCAAAATGTTTGCCACACTTCAGCGTAGGCGCATACCTGGCACTAAGCAGCGCCTCAACTAAAAGCTGAAATTACTTGTGGCCTAAATCTTCAATAAGCAATTTTCATTGGAGTTTATTGCACTTACTCGCTTTCCGATAGCTCTGTTTGACTACTAATTTGTTGCAGCTATTTACCTACTTTACAGTTAGAGTGGCAGCGGCAGCGGCATTGACTATTTGCCGAAGAAGCATCGTAGATTCCATGCTTTTACCTCTTAATATTAATTGTCTAGGCAAATATTTGGTGTAATAGAAAAATTCTACAACAAATAGCAGTGGATGGCGTATATGGAGAAAATACTTCAACAATAGCAACAACTAATGCAGTAGTAATAGCAAATATAAATAGTAAAATAAAAATCGAAATGTTCGCTTTAGCCACTCGAAAGCTTCGAAATTCTTTGCCACCGCGCCTCTCGCATTCGATTTATTAACATTTTTACAGTACTAATAGTGTTGCTTTTATTATTTGCTATTTTGCTATTGTTTTCGTTAGGAAATTTGCTGTCGCATACCGTTAGTTAGTTAGTAAGTTAGCTTAACACTATTTGTCTGTTTATTGAGTGTGTTAGCAGCGCAGAAAGTACAGAATTTTCACGAAGACCCACGCTTGTGGGTACTTGGTTGTTGCTTCTGTTGTAGTTTGCAGTGCAGAAGAATAGAGAACACAGCCGTTACCATAGAGCAAAGTCCAGTTCAAGACCTGTATTTCGTCATACCACACTTGCAAAGAAACCTACAAGCGTTTTTAATGCTTGTGGACCTTACAACATTGCGTGCAGGAAAATCTGTTAACATAAAACAACAAGAGGTGGCAACTCTATTTATATTATATATTATTAGCATATTTCCAAAAGCTTATGCTTCCCGGCAGGTGAAAACACTTTTATAAAAATATCTTAAACACCCTGCAATTTTTGTTACAAGAGTTTTCTAGTGGCTCGAGCAAATCTTTGAACTTTGACTTTTCTTAGTTAGCAGCTCCATTTCTTATTTTGACTAAATTGAAAATTTGCAGTGGCATTCTCAGATGACTTTTTGTATGTTTCGAACAAATTTTTTTTCTAGGTGGCAACTCTAATTACAAATATATCTAAATTAATAGCTTCCAAAGGACTAGCAGTTTACATTCTACTTAACTTTAATAATATTGAAAGAATTTTATGTTTTTAAGCAGGTGAAAACTATTTTGTAGAATATATCTTAATTAAATATTTCTCTTCCAGTGACAACACTTTTCTAAAAAGTGAAAAGAGTTCAATTAGATGTTTCTATACTACATTTTCAGTGACGTTCTCACTGACTTAAAAAATATCATTAAAACTATGTAATAATATTGAAAAATTTTACGTTGTACGACAGATTTGAATTAAATAAAATTTACAATACTCTTCCGACAACTTCCTTAGACGACTTTTGTTTCGAGCAAACTTCTTAAGTTTAATTTTTTTTTATTGGTGGCAACTCTAGCTCAAAATATGTCTAAGTAATAAGGTTAAAATAATAAAATGTGTTTTTAATAGTCAATATTAAAGAATCATTAATAATAATATGGGAAAAAATAAAGGATCAATATCCCAACATTGCAACAAGAGTTAGCCACATGCTATTTGACACTCTCTTATTAGTGGCTTGAAATTTCCTGTAGGACTAGGCAACTAAGCACCTATGCAAATGCTTGCGACCGCATTTCTGCAAGACACACTAAGTCAACTTCTTCACTTCGTTGTTTTTGCACTTCGTGTATAATTGTTGTTGTACTTTTTCGCATAACATTAATTCTAAGTCGCGCAGACATTATGTATTTATAGTAATTTGTATTTTCTTCAAATATTTACATGCCGCCATCATTTGTTTTGCTCACAGTTGACGCTGTTGTTGTTATTAGTTATTTGCAAATGTTGCGCGTATTTATTTTGACACGCGTAAGTTTGTGTCGGTGCATGTAGCCGCAACCAAAAAACATGCGTACAAACGATTTGCACTTATCACGCAGGCATGTCAATTTGTACATGTATGGTACATCGCACCCGGTATGTACAAAATGTGAACGCCAACAGGTGCGCTCCCAATAGAGAAGTCTGCTGGTTACAAGTGCTTGGTCGTAACTGTACTGGAGGCAGTTGAGTAAATTTTCAAAATAATTTTGTTATGGTTTTTCTTTAAAAATTTTTGCTACACAAACTGCTGACAAACAAGTAGTTACCAACTGGTTTTTAATTAACTAGTATCGAACTGGTTATTATTGGCTTAGTTGTTTTAGCTATGCTAAAATATCAAGATAATAAATAATACATTTTTTGAACACATTTACATAACAGTCCCTTCTTAGTTGCTGGATTCACAGCCTTTTCGCTGTAAAGTCTAAATTTATAGCGACAATTTGTTCAAATATTAAACAACTTTACAGATCATTAACAATTATTTGCAATATTTTTCGCGTTGAATACAACTAATTACAGCTGTATGATGAGGCCGTCCGTATTAATTACCACCTTGTAATGGCGATTGAGACATAATATTTGCTCACTTCATTTGTAATTAGCAAATTGGAAAATATAATTTTGTATGCGATTTCCTAGCCACTTCTCAAATAAATTTCGCAAATAGTCGTTTATCTGGCAAAACGCATATTGTCGCCATAAAATAAATACGCTTTCCTGTTATTGTTATAATTTTGTTATTAGTGTTGTAATTATGGCGGACAGTTGTGCAAGCAAAATTAGCAACTTTTTATTAATTATTTATATTATTTGTAATGTTTAACAAGTCTGAAGTTATTTTCTCAATTTTTCAATTACATACATGGACACTTTTCCTAACGTGTCTTTGGTTGATTGTTGTTGCTGTTACATTTGTCTTTGGTTGTTGTTGAATAAATTATTTACACATTTGGCTTCAATCATTAATGTCGCTGTTGCAAGTTTGCATTACGAACACTGGCGTCGTTAGCCACATTTAAAATAAAGACCACAATAACGGGTGGCTGAGTGAAGGCCTGGTCTTGACGCTGTTTGCTATGCGTCTTTATGTTTTTTTTTCGTTTTTGCAAACTTTAATTTAGTTTTATTATTTGTCTTTTTCACTTCGCTCATTAATTATGTCTTTCTTACCTTCGTCTTTTGTCTGCAAAGAGAGCAAGTCGAGGAAAGAATACATACATATGTATGTATGTACATATGTGTCTGAACTATGTCTATTTCTTAGTCTAGCATGGTTAAAACATTAAAAAAAAAACAAGTAAGGAAGGGCTAAGTTCGGGTGTCACCGAACATTTTATACTCTCGCATGATAAAGTGATAATCGAGATTTCATTATTCGTCATTTACATATTTTTTTATTTTGCTGTAAATTAATTAGATTATATCAATTTGTGTACTTTGAGTATTGAATTGTATTTTCAATTATTTTAATTGCATTGAAAAGTTATAGTCCGATCACGACAATTTTTCCACAAGGGATTCCTCAGCTCAAATACCGTATTTGTGTAAAGTTTTATTCCGCTATCATCCTTGGTTCCTAATGTATATATTATACAGAGAAGGCATCAGATGGAACTAAAAATAGCGTTATATTGGAAGAAGGCATGATTGTGAACCGATTTCACCCATATTTCGTACATGTCATCAGAGTATTAAGGAACTATTATGTGCCGAATTTCATTGAAATCGGTCGAGTAGTTCCTGAGATATGGTTTTTGGTTCATAAGTGGGTGTCGCTACGCCCATTTTCAATTTTTAAAAAAAGCCCGGGTGCAGCTTCCTTCTGCCATTTCTTCCGTAAAATTTAGTGTTTTTGAC
>NW_017536990.1:660988-669320 GCF_001853355.1 Bactrocera latifrons | reverse complement strand
AGTGGGCCGATTTTTCCCATCTTCGAACTTAACCTTCTTATGGAGCCAAGAAATACGTGTACCAAGTTTCATCATGATATCTCAGTTTTTACTCAAGTTACAGCTTGCACGGACGGACGGACAGACGGACATACAGACATCCGGATTTCAACTCTACTCGTCACCCTGATCACTTTGGTATATATAACCCTATTTCTGACTCTTTTAGTTTTAGGACTTACAAACAACCGTTATGTGAACAAAATTATAATACTCTCTTTAGCAACTTTTTGCGAGAGTATAAAAATGAAATTAGAAAAAGAAGAAAAAACTGATTTCGATTGAGGTTTGAAGTATTAACTCTTAACCGATTGATCATTTGATCTTATCTGACATAATATCCATACTTTTAAAGATACTATAATTGATGAAGGCATATGTACATATCCCCAAGACGTTTAAAGCTCTCTTGATTCACCACTTTCAAAAGCTCTTTGGCCAAATAGGCATTTCAGACAACTTTTCTAAATGTGGTTGATTTTACGTAGGCAATTTGCTAATTGACTTAATCATTGGTTGTTCTGAAAAATGTGTTAGTTTGTATCTAAAGCTGAAACTCATGTAACGATCAATCTGGAGAATTTTATCTGACTTGACTATTAGAAATTGCAGCTGTAAGATTTAGTCTTATCACATAACTTTTTATTATTACATCAGAATAATTGTTTATACCCTGAACAGAGTATATTAAATTTGAGGTTTGTAACACCCAGAAGGGAGCCTCGGAGGCGCCATAAGTTAGACGATGTTACCGTGTCCGTATGTCCGCGTACTTTGTGAGATATCCATCTGAATTTTTGCAGACGTTCTTTTTCTCTCCAAGAAAATGATCTGACCGTTCAAAATCAAGTTTCTGCATGGGAACTGATTTATTTGACAAGATATGTTCACGAAAATTGGCATAGATTTTTCCGAACAAATTTTTCAGATCAGATTACTGTCATACAAACGGACAATGAAAAAGTCTTGTATGAAAAACTTTGTATCTGTAGAGGGTGTAACGGAATAATATTTTCTTCTGACTGGGTTAACATGACGTCAACTGTTTTGTATTAAAACAAATCTAATTGCCTTAAATATTGCTGGCAATTTGTGTATGGGCTAGGTTATTTGTAAAACTACTTAATGCCTCGCGATTCAAGCAAAGGCTAGTTAATTAACCGAAAGCTTATTTGAGAAATTTAAACTAATTTAGTGCATTTAATTATATGGCAGTGCATTTATAGTACACCAACGTTGTAAATAAATTATGCAGTACATTGGGGCCAAGGCTCCTGCGTACATTATTTAATGATTAGATTCAAAAAGTAACTAAGGAGACAATTCAATATTAATTAAGAGCATTTAAATGTATTTAGCAGTAACTCAACTGTCAACTGTATTAAAAATTTTATCAAATATTTGTTATAAATCGCCTGATAATGAGCTGCACCCGAAACCTCGAAGTTCGCCTGGAAATAGTTGATAAAATTCGGGCATTAAAGTTATAATAGTTATAATTCAAAAACAATGAGAGATTAAAATGATAATGTCAAAAATATTGAATATATTTTACTCCTGAGTCATACAAAAAATAGAGAAACTGAAGTATATTAGCACTTATTACCGTTGATGTGGACTCGTAAAGTATTAAAATACAAATAGCCTATAAATTCGACCGATAAGAGCCATTGACCCGCTTTGCTGCTCTGCGCTGCAATATGTACTTAGCCTATGTATGTTTTTTGCGTGCTTCTAGGAGTTCTTGAGTATTAATTATGTAAAGATGCCATCAAAATTCCTTAAAAGATCCTTTTTTATTAGAATTGCAACAATAAGTGGTAAAAAATGTGCTGATAATTTAATTCTTCTGTATTCGGTATTATAATGGCATCAAAGAAGGCTTTTTAATTTTTTTAGCGGTTATATTTTGTTATGAAGGATTACTGCCTTCTTCCTGGAAGAACTACATTCTCAGTGAGTGAAGTTCTAATATTGACTGCAGGTTGAAGCGCTTATTTTTGGCCATTTTTCCCATGTGAAGCTTTACTATAATGAATTACTGAGGCCTTAAATTCACCGGTTCTGATTAAAGGTAAGAGATGATCAATTAGTATTATTTTAGAACACAAATATATTGCACATTTACACAAAATGGCCTCTATTGACCAATCTTTGGAATCACCTTTTACATGAGGGCCTCGACGGCAAAAGATTATTCTACACTATTTTAATTTCAAATTGATACATTTGAAAGTGACCAAGGAGCCGTTTGAAAAGTGCAGTTTCGAAAATTGAAGCTCGATGGTCCGAAAGCTTCGACAAAATATCGGTACGGATCATGAAAAACATGTTCCAACAATTGAATAATACTAATTTAAACAGAAACACAAATTTTTTTTTAAAAGGCTAGAATGACCTAACTACCTATTATCTATTAACCTATTTTGAACTTTCTGCAACTATCCTAAGGCACTTTAAGCTGTATATGCCGTGAGAATTACATTTTTAGCCCGCATAGTCTCTGACCTATTTAAATTGTATCGACATACTTACGTGCACGTACGGTGTATGTTTACAGTCTAAACCAATTATGCTAAGATAAACTTGTTTTCACATATTTTTTGTATCGAAAATGACGAATATCGATTGCATTAATCCAAATAGCGCCAATCACTTTGAGATTTCGCTGAGATATTGATCACACATACGCATTGTACATACTAGAAATAAAAATATACATATGAATATGTATACTTTACATACATACTTATGTACATATCCAGGTGTATTAAGTGAGAGTGTCTTACTGGCGCAAACAATTCGTTTTGGGTCACAGCATTTTCAGCATTTTCGATTTCATTGTCATTACGCCGAGTATCTACAATATCATTACCTACGCTTGCTCGGATATGCATGAACATATGTATGTATGTATGTATGTAGATACATATGCGTACTCATACAATAATTAATTTTTCATATTTTAATAAAAGCATTGTATAGATCAACACGTTGTTCAGTTGCTGGCGAACATTAATTAATTAACTCATAACAATAAAAACACAACCTTGTAGTGGCCATCATGAAAAGCAAAAAAATAAATTAATAAAATTTAATATATTAAACACACACACAGACCTAACCCACACAGACCTAACGTTCACAAACAGACGGACATATGAAATCATTAAACGTTATAAACATTAAGAAGACATGTGTATTGAAAGGCGAAAACATACTACAATTTACTTGTACGAAAATATTTTTCATTTAAGCTTTTATAACAAAGAAAATCATGATTTAAATTATTAATATCAAACTGAACGGTCACAAACAAGTGGCAAAACAAAAACAAAAAAAAAAAAAAAGAAACGATAAAACTTTTAAGACTATTATGATGTGGCATTGCTCTCGATGAAACAAAGAAGGAATAATTATAATATGATTCTTTTGTTGTGTGGTTGTTGTACTCTTAAATAGCCACATGTGGCTGATCGCCATTTGTCCGTATATCTGTCAGTTGGTCGCTCAGTCAGTCCGTGCCGCTCCTGGACCGTTGTGTGCCCTTGCACGCCGCGCGGGCGATCCGTTGGGCTGCCGCCACTCGTTTAATTTTGTATATTAAAATACGCTCATGTGGTCATGTATATATGTGCGTGAATGTGTGTACACTAATTTAATTGCACGCATAATATATTATCTTTAGTTCCGCCCCCATCGCTCAAGTTCTCATTGAAGTCTACGCGCACAAAAAGCAACTCTGTGTGGTTGGAATTTTCCAGGAACACGCTGGTGATTGCCTGTTTTCTCATTATAATAACAAACCAAATAACGCGTACAATAAAGGTATGTTTGTATGCATGTACGCACGTCCATAAGTGGCGGTGTGTGTTTCTTGACTCTCTTGAGCTTGAAGCTGTAAGGCTTATGCAACGAAATAATAAAATTAAAAAATATAAACTAAATAAATATAAGTACTGGAAATAAATTAATTTATAACTCAGATGCGTACCATGCTTATTTTATTGCTGTGTTATTGTTGGGTTTTCCGCTGGCGAGTTTTGTTTTTAAATTCCCTTCTATACCCTGGTGCGCATACGCATGCTTACAAACGAGTGCGTTAATGGTAATAAACCAACGAACCAAATGGTTTAAGTCGCTTCAAAGTCGCTGTAGCGAAAAGTAGAGCAACATTATATTTTTTAAGAAAAGTAAGAAAAAGGTAGCTAGATGACCTGTTCTTCAAGCCTGTGATGTATTTGTCGTGCTTTTAGACGGAAGCCTTAAAGTTTCATGCTGACATCGGAAGTTCAAGAAATTATATGAGAAGCTTTTTCATTTCAAAAATACTTTCGGAGGTTTATTCTCTCCTGCCCGCTTAACATACACAGCTTTAAAATATAAATCCTTTTTTCATGTTTAGTCAGATGGGAATGCATTCAAGTTGTGTTTTGGCTTTACACGGACTTTGTTATTTAAGCTCATAATTTTTTTTTTCATATGTAAACCAGAATTTGGCATGACTCGATTATGATACAAATTAAAATCTCTAACTTCTTGCTGTTTTTATATGGAAACTGCACCACACGACAACTATAATTTTAGCTTGCTGGGTTAAACCGAAGCATACACACATACAAGCACATGGCCTACGCTGCACAGCCGTTCGCATTTCGCTTGATTATTTTTATTACATTTATACTTTTAATGCGGACTGTCATTGCGCCGGTGAGTTGTTGTTTGTGCCGCAACTTGCACTGTACCGCACATGGGCCAACCTATTACCGCGACAGCGTTGGTTGGTATTTGTTTTTGTTTCTTTGAAAACTCTTAATATGCACAATTAAAATGATAGCATCGCTTCGGAGGGCAAATACTCATACAAACACGTACATACATACAAATGAAAAAGTAAATATTATTCATATGTATAGCTATGTGTAGGTATTTTCTTATTAATCATCCCATTAATGATGGCGTGCAGTGTTGCAATCTCCGCCGCTGTCCCCGCTGCCATCAATCGTCTAAACATCTTTCCTTGCAATTCACTCACGAGCTGCGTCATAGCTACCAACAACAATACAGCAAGAGTCTGTCGGGCTATTTGTTAGCGACGCTCGTAATTTATTGTAGCACAAATAACATATACATAATTTGATTTTATTCATATTGTTCACCATCGCTGTGCGCTCATAATTAATAGTATTTATTTTTGATTCAAATACATTGTATTTCTTATTTTATATTTTATTTATTCACGTGTGCTTGTTGTTGTTAACATGTTCACAATAATTTCACAATTCACAATTGTCGTTATGAATCATGCAGCGCCAAGAGTTGGCAACAACTCGCAAATTCAACGTAATTTTATTTGTTTGTACCTGTGTGTGTGTGTAAATTATTTTCCCATACACCATACAAATCCGTTGGGTCTGAATTGTGGTCTCAAATGGCTTGCGGAACTGGTTAGTTGGATATTAATTTGTGTGTTTTAAGCCGTGTTCTCAGCGTGCCAGTTTAATGGCGTATACATGTATTTACAGATTGCCAGCCCTTAATTTGGGACTTCTTCGTGAAGCCTTAATAACAGATAACGGAATATTCGTCAATATACGATTTTGAAAACGAATCATTGAATTAATCGTAGGAATATTTTCCTATTTACGTATATTTTTTTTCAAATTCCAATATTTCGGAAGATATTTCAATACTTAAGTCGTCTGTTACATACATACATATGTATTACTGTACATACAAGGTATTATTTGCTTTAATAATTTGCTTTGTGCATAGTTACGAATCTTTAAGGACACTAAAAATTAACAACCGAAAGTTTGTCCTGCTTTAAATGATACTCCCAGTGAAGACGCGCTCAGAAGAGCTTGGGAACGTAGGAGTGAATATAAACAACCTGTAAGACGATTTAAGATATGTAGCTTGATTTTGGTTGGGCAATTTGTATGCCAGCTATATGCTATAGTGATCCAATCTTAATGATATGTTCGCTGATTGCAGTGTTGACTTGAAAAGTACTCTAACCAAAGTTCGGGAGGGTATCTTGGCAAATAAAAAAGTTTTCCCACAAAGCTTTGTTTCTGATCGATTAGATTATATTTATACTGGCTTTAACAGTAAGCAGTAATAAGTCTAAGTGACCTCCTTTGGGATCGTTTCTTAAGATCCCTTTGTTGAACCTATGTATATCCTCTGTTAGAGAAATGTGTAGTTTCAGTAACTGTTTTCAAGATGCCGACGAAAAGTTCAGGAGTCTTCAACTAGAATCATGGCAAAATTCCACCACAACAGCTATGGTAGATTGCTAAGATTTGCGCTACAAATGTATATATTTTTTTCTTTACAGCAACCAACACATTATTAAGTACACATACTATAACAAATGTATATATGTAAATGCGATAAATTCAAAATTGCAAAGAAGGGGCAAAAGGGTGCCCATAATTGTTTTTCGCCGTATGAATATTATTTCGATTGCACTATTTTGTGCTCCTCTTTATTAGATATGTATGTATTTTCCATTTGCATGAGCCTAAATAAGTTTCTCTGCAGTTTTCGCTTGCCAAAAAATGCGAGTACAATGTCTACACGATTCGGAGTATTTATGTATTGTTTTTTCTTAAATGAATTTTGCTTCTGAAAATATGTATTACACGTTCGCGCAGTTCTTTGAACTTTCTGCACATTTACTACATACATGCATACGTACATAAACTCATATGTAGGTATGCGAAATGTTTTGGCTCTTGTATATTGTGTTCTAGTTTTGGGCGCTGTAATTATGGGTGTTATTAAAGTGATTTGAAGGAAAGCTCTTATACTTCTGTTATCGTCTGCGTGCGCCTATGTGTGTGTGTGCATGTTTTGCAGTATGAAAGTGTTCTAATAAATATTCGAATTAGCTGAGTTGTGGAGCCAAGCGTGGCTATGTTGCTTTGTATTTCAAATAATTTATATAATCCGTACACCGCTGCTTATACAGTGGACCAATTTGTTGATATTATTGTCCCTAGCCACCGATGTATGCTCCCCACTCAATTTCTAGTATTATTTCCGGATAGTTTGATCCACTAAGTCCATGATCCAGCTTTTTGGTCGTATTTTGATGAAATTCGATGTATTCGAATACGATTTTCCAAAAATTTCCAGATATTTTGAATAAGATGAATGTCTAGTGATTTCTGAACGTATGGAGTTATTTTTATTTCCGTGAAAACCCTGCACGTAGAAGATATAATGTAGGTCGGTATCCTGTTGGAAATTGATGAAAAAAAAAATTCCCAGTAGGGAATGTGTGGAAGAGGTCGGCGGTTGCTAGACAATGATTTAATTGGTTTTGGGAAAACATTGTGTTCACCGACAAATCAAAATTTAATATATTTGGTTCAACACGATCACGAAAAGTGTGGAGAAAGATCAATGAAGAGTCGCAAGGAAAAAATGTATTACCACAGTAAGAGTAATGTCATTGTTTGGAGGTATGTGGCTGCATCTGCATCGTGCAGGGTTTTTAAGGAATTAAAAATAACTTCATACTTCCCGTAATCTCTAGACATTAATATTATTCAAAATATCTGGAACTTTTTGGAAAATCGTATTCGAAAACATCGAATTTCGTCCAAATAAGGTCAAAAACCCGAATCATGGATGGACATCGATGTCTGGGGACAATAATAGCAACAATTTGTAGGCCCAAATCTGCTGAAACTTATGTAATTACTTTTCATTTGTATAAGTAATCATTGGTGTACGTAAACTTTTTTGATATAAATTAGGCGCATGTTTTTGATATGATATATTTAATGTTAAATATACATATCTTGAAATGGATAGAAAAAAGCCACAAAATTTATTCATTAACGTGTCGTAATTTGTTAGAACTAGGTGTATGTAAACTTTATTGGTCCACTGTACATATATGTATGTAACTTAATCATATAATTATGAATTATATTTAAATAATGAGCGGCGAAGTTCCAAATAAATATACATATTTGCAGCTTTTGGTTGAATATTCAGAAATAAAGCATTTGGAATGAATTTGGTGAACTGTTATAGAATTATATTTTAATTATTTGTTAGTGTGAGTGTATGTATGTATATGTATGTGTTTGTACCTTTGTAAATAACTTTAATTGTAGAGCAAAGCAGTTAAGAAGCTGAAAATAAAAAATTTACTTTTGTTATTTTATTAACAATGATTATATATTATTATACAAAAGCGAATATAAAAGTCATCAAATTGTAAAAATAAGGAAATGGCAAGCAAATTTAACAATTTATTTTCATAAAAAAA